>NC_080165.1:151713967-151953967 GCF_950295315.1 Erinaceus europaeus
AATGTCATAACAATGCCATTAATAATTAAGGATTCTTTTTATAACACTCCATAACTACTAACAATCCATTATGAACAAGTCTATTAATATCAACAGTAATACAAAATAATATTGCATCATCTTCCTAGAGTTACAATTCTTCAGGAGAAATGAAAATCCTGAACACATATTGACAATGCTCTGCTGTGTTTGAGAAAAGCAATCCTAGAGGGAGTCGGGCTGTAGCGCAGCGGGTTAAGCGCAGGTGGCGTAAAGCACAAGGACTGGCATAAGGATCCCGGTTCGAGCCCCTGGCTCCCCACCTGCAGGGGAGTCGCTTCACAGGCGGTGAAGCAGGTCTGCAGGTGTCTATCTTTCTCTCCTCCTGTCTTCCCCTCCTCTCTCCATTTCTCTCTGTCCTATCCAACAATGACAACAACAATAATAACTACAACAATAAAACAGCAAGGGCAACAAAAGGGAATAAATAAATAAAATAAATATTTTACAAAAAAAAAAAAAAAGAAAAGCAATCCTAGAAACGGATCGCACTTTGAAGCAGGTTGTCTGTTTTTGTCTTCCTAGGAGTGACTTATAAGTAAAATTTTACTCCATTAAGTATTCAGAATGCACGTAAAATTTTGGCCTAAAATTGATTGTTCCATGACCAATCTGTTCCTAACACTTAGAGCAAATTATTGCTGAAGAGAATTGCAGAATGTTTGTGGTAACTGTAGTACTGGGCTATATACCTCTGTAATCTTATAATTATGGACATAGTAGTAGGTGTTAGGATGTCATGACAATGATTATTAAGCAGGACAGGACATGAGGCGTCAAGTCTTTCCTAGGAAAATATTTAAGGAACGTGAAAAGCCTTACCCAAAGGTCTCCATACACACCTTGTTTGTGGCCAAGCTGTTTCTAATAGTAAACACTGGGAAACATTCCAAGTGTTCAACAGTAGATGAGTGGTTAAGAAAAGATGACATATATATGCACAATGAACTAACCAACTATAAAGAATGAGAACTATTCTTTTTCTTTTGCTTCAAAATTACTTTATTTTCTTTTTCTTTTGTTTTATTAGTGATTTAATAGTGATAGACAAGATTGTGGGATAAGGGGGCCAGGTGGTGATGCACCTGGTTGAGCGCACGTATTACAACGTGCAAGGATCTGGGTTCGAGCCCCTGGTCCCCATCTGCAGGGGGGGAAAGCTTCACGAGTGCTGAAGCAGGGCTGCAGGTGTCTCTTGTGTTTCTCCCTTTCTATTGCCCCCTTCCCTCTTGATTTCTGACTGTCTCTATCCAATAAATAAAGATAATAAAAACAAATTTTAAAAAGACTGTAGGATAAGAGGGGTCCAGCTCCATTCAATTCCCACCACCAGAGTTCCGTATCCCATCCCGGGAACGGTTCTTTTTTACTGTAGCAAACGGATAGGTGAAATTGGAAATGATCATGTTGAGTGAAATAACCCAGAAGGAAGACAAGTATCTGACAATTTCATTCAGAAGTGAGGCATAAGAAACAGAGGGGGCCGAGTGGCGGCACACCTGGTTGAGTGCATATGTTACAGCACTCAAGGACATGGGTTCGAGGCCCCAGTCCCCACCTGCAGGAGGGAAGCTTTGTGAATGGGGAAGCAGGGCTGCAGGTGTCTCTCTGTCTCTTTCCCTCTCCATTTTCCCCTTCTTTCTCGATTTCTGACTGTCTCTACCCAATAAGTAAATAAAGATAGTAGAATTTTTTTAATTAAAAGAAAAAGAAAGGAAGGAAGAAAGAAAATCACATGAGCACATGTGCCCTGCAGTCCTTCCTAGCAGAAGGGAGGAGGGGTGGGGTGGCTACAGGGAGGGAGCTGGGGATCTGGGGGAGAATGAAATGTGCCCGTCTTGTCAAAGTGTGGAAATGTCCCTCTTAACGTCAATAATTCAACAAGTCAACATTCCTTAATAAAATGACACTGGCATGAAGAAACAAACAAACAAAAACACAAAAAGACCAAGATGCCATTTTTAAGGGGTTTCCATTTTTAATGAGAGAGACATAGAGAGGTAGAGGCAGACCAGAACATTATTCTGTTTTGTTTTTTTTTTTTGGATAGTCTCTATTTGCTTTTTGTTTTTGCTTTTATGTATTGCCAGAGATTAGATCCAGTCTCTCACACACATAGGCAAGGGGCTAACATCTCAGCCCTAAGAAATTGTATTTTAAAAATAGTGATAGAAAAGAAACTATGAACTTAGATTCTATATCTAGTCGCAAGTATGTGAAGATTTTTCCTGGCAAAAACAAAAGAAAGAAAAAGAAAAAAAACTCACAATTTTAGCATTGACTGCAGAGAATATATAAATACCTAAAGCACTATAGAGTGAATGTGGTGGGGATTTAAAATTTAGAAGAAAAAGAGGATACTTCCAGGTATATAGAAAGTAAAGATGTTACAATGCCTTCCAACAATAGTATGGTCATCTTTAAGATGAAGCCTAAATCAAATGGAAAAATCAAATTCTACAATAGCTCAGAGTCTAAATTAAAGAAGTTACAAAATCTTTGTGAAGACTGAGGAAGTAAAGGGGAGATAAATGGAATAGCAATGCATGCCTAAGCAATTATCTAGTTTGGGGGGAGGTAAATAGCTACTGGTACCTCTGATGAGTATTACGTATTATTTGCACAGCAGCAAACTCCTAAGCTATAAGCACCGATGAGATCTTGACTTTTGATCCAACAAGAACAGAGCTGGGAAGGGTCCTGCTAACAAAAATAAGTCAGAATGAGAAGGGAAAAATGAACTGGATTATTTCACTCATGTTTGGGATATGAAAAAAAGAAGACAAAAGAATAAATTTAAAAGAGAATGAGCTTTGAGACTCGGGTATAGAACTGAAATTACCAGAGGAGGCGTGGGGCTGGGAGGAAGTGATTTAATGAACTTCAGGAAAGGGAAGGCGGCATCTTGGATGTTGAGCATGCTACAGCAACACAGTTTGAAGATAGCTGAAAATATATGCCTAAAGCATATGCAGTCTTATACACCAATATTGTGTTAATGAAGAAAAGGGCCAGGGCAGTGGTGCCCCTGGTATAGCAAACAAGTTATTATGAGGGTAGGACCCAGTCTTCACCGTTAAGAAGGAACTTTTACAAACAGTAGAACAGCTCTTCAGGTGTCTCACTTCTCTTTGCTTCTCCTTCTCTATTTGTTTCTCTTTTACCTCTCAAAAAAGAGGGAGAGACAGACAGACAGACACACACACACACACACAGAGAGAGAGAGAGAGAGAGAGAGAGAGAGAGAGTCAAGTATTGGTCTTACTCCTTTTGGCTTATCTCACGTACCATGATTCTTTCAAGTTCTAGCCATGAGTACCAGATGATCTAGTTTACAGGTGGTACTTAAAAAGTAAGGAATGGGGGCCAGGTGGTGATGCACCTGGTTGAGGGCCCAGTTACACGATGCTCAAGGACTCAGGTTCGAGCCCCTGGTCCCCACCTGCAGGGAGAAAGCTTTGCAAGTGGTGAAGCAGGGCTACAGGTGGCTGTCTTTCTCTCTCCCTTCTCTTCCACCCCCTTCTCTAGATGTCTGGCTGTCTCTATCCAATAAAAAAAATAAAGACAATTGAAAAAAAAGAAAGTTAGGAATGGAATACTCTGGAGTGGGGTGCGATGGAGTTAGCATGGGAGAGAGGGTATCAGGTGCCCCGGACACAATGATGGAAAGAGATTGGAGGTTTAGATAATTACTAAGGGGGGTATAATAAAATGAACCTATGTATCAACAACTATCTTGTGAAACATTATTTCCCTAACAGAATCAATTAAGAAATCTTTTTTAAGTAAATGATTATTGAACAGACCAGGAACAAAAAAAGGGGTGGGGGGATTGTTGCCAGGAGCATTGGAATTGTGTAAGCATCAAGCTCCAGCAATAACCTGAGGGCAATAAATAAATAAAGAAAGAAATATGAAATGAAAAACCATAGACATAAATCATTATGCATAAAAGGGAGTTCAAGCCCCAAAGCCTTACTTACAGGGAAGAAGGGTTATAAGCAGTGGGGCAGGGATAGAGGTGTCTCTCTGTCTTTTTCCCTTTCTACCTCTCTCTATCTCAATTTCTCTCTGTCTCTACACAGATAATTAAAGGAAAATTAAATGTCCATCAGGAGCAGCGAATTACACATACAGATACCAAGCCCAATCATAATCCTGATGGGAAAAAAGAGAGAAAGAAAGAAAAAAAAGAAAGAAAAATAGACATATATGAAAGGCATTTGAAAGTTTGCCCATAGAAGGAAATGGGAGATGTAAACATATAATTAATGAGTAAAGTCTTGCATGAGTCATTGTCAATCATAAGCCATAGATTATTATGATTAATTTCACCCTCTGCACATGAAGTACAAACAAAATACACCAATGAATGAAGGAAATTAAAAAAAAATACATGGAGGCAGGGCTATGAAGCAGCAGCAGCTGTGTTTCTGTCCTCTCCTCTCCTGGTCAAGTAGGAACACCAAAGGAGACCACCTGGGACTGCAACAAGACAGGACTAGAACAGCTTCAGGAAGCCACCAAATCACCAGTAAGTGCAAACACGTGTGGGTCATGGACAGAGAGGAGCCTAGGGAGAGATTAAGTGGCTGGTGACAGCCTGGCAGTTTACCAGTTGAGACACCACCTCTTGGCAGAGAAGCTGAATTCAGCCTGGAGCTTTTTGGGGTGTGAGAGTCTCTTTGCATAACCACTGTGATATCTCTCCCCCACCCTGCTTTATCTCTTGGTCAGGAGTGAGTGATTAAGCTTCTTCTTCTAGTGTTTGCCCTTCTTCCGTAGCCAGTCAACAGCGTCAGGTTGAGCCTGATGTCAAGTTTCGAGACCTCCTTTGAATCTGGAGAGGTGGCAGTCGTTGACTATGTGGGTCATAGTCTGTCTGGAGCCGCAGGGGCAGTTCAGGTCATCTCTGGCTCCCCAGCGGTGGAACATAGAGGCGCACCGGCCATGGCCTGTTCAATAGCGATTGAGGAGGGCCCGATCATAACGTGCTAGGTCAAAGCCGGGTTGACGCTTGCAGGGGTCTGTGATGAGGTGTTTGTTCTTTACCTCAGCTGACTGCCAACTCTGTTTCCAAGAGACTGGAACAGAGACACTCAGTGTAGGCATAGGGGACCAGATTGGGTGAGGAGACGTCAAGCGTTGGACAAGGTGGGTGAAGATATCCGAGTAGATTGGCAGGTCCGGTCGAGCGTAGACGTGGGAAATGAACTTAGATGATGCCGCATCCCGACGAATATCTGGCGGGGCGATGTTGCTAAGAACTGGCAGCCATGGAACCGGGGTGGAACAGATGGTTCCAGAAATTGTCCTCATGGAGGAATATAATTTGGAATCGACCAAGTGGACATGGGGGCTACGGAGCCATCCTGGGGCACAGTATTCTGCAGTGGAATAGCATAATGCCAGAGAGGATGATCGCAGTGTGGAAGCGCTCATGCCCCATGAGGAGCTGGCCAGTCTTGCAATGATGTGATTCCTCGCGCCCACCTTTGCTGCAGTTTTTATGAGATGTTTGTGAAATGACAGGGTGTGATCGAGAGTAACGCCAAGATAGACTGGCTGGGCTTCATGCCGGATTCTCGTATCGCCAAGCTGCACATTAAGCTCACGCGAGGCCGAGGCATGGTGTAGGTGGAAAACAGATAACACCGTTTTTGCAGTGCTAGGGATTAGTCGCCATTTCTTACAGTAATCAGATATCAGAGACATGTCTTTCGTGAGTGTTTCCTCGAGGATGTCGAACTTGGATGCCTGAGTTGCACAGCAGATGTCATCAGCATAGATGAACTTCCTTGAAGAAGTTTCTGGGAGGTCATTGATGTAAATATTAAATAGCGTAGGAGCCAGAACAGAGCCCTGGGGGAGGCCACTTGAGACAAGTCTCCATCTGCTAGACTTGTCACCCAGTGATTAAGCTAGGAAGCCTACTTATAGTTTAAAAGCCCTCAGGCTCCCATAGCCTACAGGGAAGAAAAGGAATAAAAGAGGCTTTTAGGCCACTGTGCTCCAACTCAGAGATTGAAATAATATTGAAACACCTGTTAATTTATACAACTGTGAACTCTTTAAGTACCTCATTTAGACACAAGTCAATCTAGGCAAGAGTGATCAGTAATATGAAAAGTACTGAGAGAGCAACCTCATAACGTATTATATAGAATAGTTAAACCAACAAGAAGAAATATTGGAGAAATGAACCAGGACAAGAGTCCAGCTAAAAGCCCCTCAAAGGTTGAAGCACAAAATAATGAGGTTAACATCCAAATGCTTGTTAAGAATATACTCACAGGAGTGAGTAAAGAGTTTGAAAGAATTGTTTTCAGAATACAGAAACGACAAATTAGACTCTGGAAGAAAACACTAATTATCTCAAGGTTATTAGCGAGCTGAACTCCTTGTGTTACAAACTCCTTGAGAGGCTGCTTCTGTCACATATTTCTCCTCTTACAGAGAAATTCCTATCACCCGCCCAGGCTGGTTTCCGCCCAGGAAGATCTACCTGCGAACAAGTCCTGGCCCTCTCAACTTACATTGAAAATGGATTCCAGAAGAATTTAAAGACGGGTGCTGTCTTTGTTGATCTCACAGCAGCCTATGACACGGTCTGGCACCGTGGTCTCCTAGTCAAGATCTCAAGATGCCTGCCTCCATGGGTGGCCAACACTATATCGTTTCTTCTCCAAAACAGAAGATTCCGGGTACATCTGGGTGACAAGTCTAGCAGATGGAGACTTGTCTCAAGTGGCCTCCCCCAGGGCTCTGTTCTGGCTCCTACGCTATTTAATATTTACATCAATGACCTCCCAGAAACTTCTTCAAGGAAGTTCATCTATGCTGATGACATCTGCTGTGCAACTCAGGCATCCAAGTTCGACATCCTCGAGGAAACTCACGAAAGACATGTCTCTGATATCTGATTACTGTAAAAAATGGCGACTAATCCCTAGCACTGCAAAAACGGTATCATCTGTTTTCCACCTACACCATGCCTCGGCCTCGCGTGAGCTTAATGTGCAGCTTGGCGATACGAGAATCCGGCATGAAGCCCAGCCAGTCTATCTTGGCGTTACTCTCGATCACACCCTGTCATTTCACAAACATCTCATAAAAACTGCAGCAAAGGTGGGCGCGAGGAATCACATCATTGCAAGACTGGCCAGCTCCCCATGGGGCGTGAGCGCTTCCACACTGCGATCATCATCTCTGGCATTATGCTATTCCACTGCAGAATACTGTGCCCCAGGATGGTTCCGTAGCCCCCATGTCCACTTGGTCGATTCCAAATTATATTCCTCCATGAGGACAATTTCTGGAACCATCTGTTCCACCCTGGTTCCATGGCTGCCAGTTCTTAGCAACATCGCCCCACCAGATATTCGTCAGGATGCGGCATCATCTAAGCTCATTTCCCACGTCTACGCTCGACCGGACCTGCCAATATACACGGATATCTTCACCCACCCTGTCCAATGCTTGATGTGTCTCGTCACCCAATCTGGTCCCCTACGCCTACACTGAACTTCTCTGTTCCAGTCTCTTGGAAACAGAGCTGGCAGTCAGCTGAGGTCAAGAACAAATACCTCATCACAGACCCCTGCGAGCGTCAACCCGGCTTTGACCTAGCACGTTATGATTGGGCCCTCCTCAATCGCTATCGAACAGGCCATGGCCAGTGCGCCACTATGTTCCACCGCTGGGGAGCCAGAGACGACCAAACCGCCCCTGCGGCTGCAGACAGACTATGACCTACATAGTCAACGACTGCCACCTCTCCAGATTCAAAGGAGGTCTCGAAACTTTACATCAGGCTCGACCTGATGCTGTTGACTGGCTACGGAAGAAGGGCAAATGCTAGAAGAAGAAGAAGAGAGCTGAAAGCTGAAATAGCTGAGCTAAGAACACAACTAGCTGAACAAGCTAAAACAGTATCAGAACAGAGTAATAAAATAGATGAACTCCAGAAAACAGTAGAGGGGAGAGAAGACAGAATAAATGAGGCTGAAGACAGAATTAGCAAGATCGAGGACTAATTAGAGACAACTAAAAAAGAAGTAAGAGATCTCAAAAGGAGATTAAGCGTTACTGAAAACAACAACAGAGACATATGGGATGACTTCAAAAGAAAAAAATATACACATTATTGGCTTACCAGAGGAGGAAAGAGAGGGAGGGGAAGAAAGCATTCTTCAGGACATAATATCTGGAAACTTCTCTAGTCTAGACAATATAAAAGACAAAATATTCCATGTCTCTGATTGCCAGAGAAATGCAAATAAAGACATCCGTGAGTCACCATTTCACTCCTGTGAGAATGTCACACATCAGAAGATAGCAGAAACAGATGCTGGAGAGGTTGTGGGGTCAAAAGAACCCTCCTGCACTGCTGGTGGAAGTGAAAATCAGTCCAACCTCTGTGTAGAACAGTCCGGAGAACTCTCAGAAGGCTAGAAATGGACCTACCTTATGACCCTGCAATTCCTCTCCTGGGGATAGATCCTAAGGAACCCAACACACCCATCCAAAAAGATCTGTGTGCACATATGTTCTTAGCAGCACAATTTGTAATAACCAACACCTGGAAGCAACCCAGGTGTTCAAAAACAAATGAGTGGCTGAGCAAGTTGTGGTCTATATACACAATATACTACTCAGCTATAAAAATGGTGACTTCATCATTTTCAGCCTATCTTGGATGGACCTTGAAAAATTCATGTTAAGTGAAATAAGTCAGAAACAGAACGATGAATATGGGATAATCTAACTCTCAGGAAGAAGTTGAGAAACAGATCATAAAAGAAAACACAAGTAGAACCTGAACTGGAGTTGGCATATTTTACCAAAGTAAAAGACTCTGGGGTGGGTGGGGGGAGAAAGCACGTCCAAGAAGGATGACAGAGGACCTAGTGGGGGCTGTTTTGTTCTATGGAAAACTGGGAAATGTTATGCATGTACAAACTGCTGTATTTACTGTTGAATGTAAAACATTAACCCCCCAAAAAGAAATTAAAAATAATAATACAAGTTCCTTAAAATGCAACATTCCAATTGTGCTTGTGTTTTTTTTTTGCAGTATATATGAATATTGAGAACAACAAATCCTCTCAATATAAATTAAACAGTTTGATGAGGGAGTGATGAGGAGAACAATAGCAAAAAACTACCCTGTCTTTCCTGAAGAAAATGAACTGGCACTCCATAATTTATATGATGAATAGTACTTAAAAACACAGCTGTTTTCTATATGAGAATGATCTTTCTTGCCTGAATTAGAAGGCACTGACATTTTGCCCCCATAAAACATATTATAAAGGGTTTCCCAAAACCTGAGATGTCTTGTACTACTGTAACAAACACAAAAGCAAACCGTAAGGTGTATGGGACCTTTATAAGTAAATGCTGTCAGGGTATTATTTTTTTATGCCAGGTATATCCGTATATCCAAGATCATGGATTCTAATCTTGGTGGAGTTGAGAAAACTCTGAATTTTTCTGATTTTCCTGTCATGCTAATGCTTGACTTTGGCATCTAAAGCCCACACACATACTCACACACACACTCACACACACACTCACACACATGCAGACTCACACACACACACAGACACACTTACACACACACACTTACACACACTCTAACACACTCACACACACACACACTCACACACAGACACACTCACACACTCACACACAGACACACACACTCACACACAGACACACACACGCACACACTCACACACACACACGCACACACACTCACACACAGATACACACACGCACACACTCATACACTCTCACACACACACACACACTCACACACACACACTCACACACAGACACACACATACACACACACACACACACACACACACACACACACACACACACAAATGCTCTTATTCTCAGAATAAGCTGGTCTGACAAGGAAGGCCTAAAGAGAAGTCTGCTCTGTGCATCAGTTAATATTTAACGCAGCCTCTTAGCTGAAGAGCAAAGAATATTTCTCCTGAAATAAGCAATGTCCTTTTGAATGAGTTATTTTTGACATCAGCAAAATGTGCCACTAATTAATTTCTTTATTTCACCACTTCTGGGTGGGGCCAGCTGTTTTCACTTAGAGCGACAGAAGGAGACTATGAGAAAAGATAGGATTCCACCAATGCTCTAGACATGTCAGTCACCACTCTGTAATCCAGACTGTGAGCAGGTAAGGGTAGGCACACACCCCACTGGGCTGGCTCTCTCTGGCCCCCAAAGGAGTCTTTTGGTTTGCTGTAATCTGGGCTGTGGGTAGCAACAGAGAAAGGCCAACCGGCTGGTAGTGAAGGGAAGTAGCTACACCAATAGCTGGTACTGCAGAGAAATACTGAGTCTTAGTTTTACAGTCAGCATCACTTAAAGTAGAATCTTAGCTTCCTGGCTGTCTGGCTGCTATGAATCTGTTTCCTTCAGTCTGAAATAGCCATTAAATTAAAAAAAAAGTCTTAATCTCTGAAAGATATCATGGGATGAGACTATATGAAAAGGTGAGGTAATGACAAGAATTTCTATTTAGTTAAGCAGCTCCATTTTATTCGATCCGAAGATGTCAGACTAGCTTCGCGAACGGAGACAGACGACCAGGGACTCATGGCTGAGCAGTACACAGTATTTCTTTATTCATGTAGAACGCAGCGCAATCTAAGCCAAGCTAAGCTAAACTAAAACTAAACTACAACTAAAAACGAACAATCCTGTCCTTATATATATATACTTTCCTAGTAGGGTGTGAAAAGGATGTGACGTAGAGAGGGTGGAGCGAAAAGTGACTGGTGAAAATCAGGGTGTACTACTAGAGGGGGTGGGGCAGAAACACATCATGAACCAGTGGGGATTAAACCAATGCCCTGCAGTGGTTATGTAAATAGAATACAGTGGTTATGTAAGTAGAATACAGTGTTAAGCAGGTGGTATTAAACCAATGAAACAGAAGGGGTCTTATGCATACCAACACGAAGAAATGCAGAATAGTGGGAGTTGAAGGGCCTCCAGACTCCCTCGCAGATGCAGCAGGGCTGATGGCATGGCGTGACACTCCTTTGACCTGTATCATCTGCATACTAAGATGGAGTCCTAAGTGTCTAATGCATGCACACGTGTAATTCTTGACAGGACAATTTTAAAATATTAATGTGAGATACTTAAATATAAAGGCCGACAAGACACTTTGATTATTTCAGTATTTTTACAAGAGTAAGAATGAAATCTCATTTTGTAGGAACAAGAGATAGAAAGATAATCCTTTTTTTTTTTTTTTTGGAGTTCAATCAACAAGGGAAAATTAGGTTTCATCTTTTCCGAATAAGATGCTCACAGAGAAAGGAAAATGCTTGTTTCTAGAGAGTAGTTGACATGTAAAAATATACATTTAAATAGCCACTTTCCCTGGCATCTAGTCCTTTAAATATCTATTTCAACAGCTTTTGGCTACGACTACCTATATTTCTCTTTTTATATAATTCTGGTTTTAGTGTCAAATATTTGTTGTCCATTTGCTACACCAAAAGAAAAAGTTGGGCAATGTGGTGTCTTTTTGAGTTGCAGTAACACCACAGAGAGTGACCAGTGGAGCTGTGCACTACAGTGGAGCCAGACGGGTCACAGTGAGGCGGTAGGCTGGCGCTCCAAGGACCCGTAAGACGCAGCCTTCTTTACATTTGCTGTGGCAGCAGGGAGATTATTCTTATAGATTAAGGGAGGACTGTCACATCTCAGGTAACAAAGTACATATATTTCATGGTATTAATATTTCTCTATAAGACTGTCATGCGCTGCCTCTGTATTTCCTTTCTATTAATTTCAGATTAGCAATTGATGCTTGTATAAATAGGAGTCCTTCTCTCATGCCTGATTTACTCAGTGGCAACAGACTATTCTAAGTCAGAATTCCAAGTCATTCATAAAGAAAAGAGAGGTGGATGTCAGCAATGGACACTGGTGTGACTGAATGAAAAGAATAGGTTTGTATACAACAATATTTTGATGATTTCCATGGAACCCTTTAAAAGAACTTAACAATATACACAAATCCTTATTCTAAACTGGAAATCATGCAGATAGCAAAAAATCATTTAAAGCAAAGTTATATTGTCTTTTTTATGTACCCCCTTGTTATCTGTAATATTAGGGATCAGTAACATTCACTAAGGATTGCCAACTGTGGGTTTTTCAATCTATAGCAAAGAATCCTATAATTATTTTCCCAGAAAGCTTTTTGCATACTTTCTTCTCCCACAATTCCAGAGGTGTGTCTTAAAGCTAAAGAAAGCACAACTAGTGTTACCAAGCTTTAGTACTCATAATACATATTCACGCTAAAATATTATGCCAGGTAAATAAAGTGTAATGCTAGCATAAATTGACAAAAGGTCATAACTTAATGCTTAAAATAAAGTTTTGTTAGGATGTTTTCTTTCTTATTGGTTAATTTTTTTCTATATATCTCTTCCATTCTTTTTTGTTATTATAAGAAAGGACTGGCTACTGATCAATTTGCACACTATCATCTAATCAATACCTGTTCTATGTGTGACACATTATGTTAGGCAGCCGAGTGGTGGCGTACCTGGTTGAGTGCACATTTTTTAATTTTTTAAAATTTTTTATTTTATTTATAAAAAGGAAACACTGACAAAACCACTTGATAAAAGGGGTACAACACACAATTCCCACCACCAGAACTCCGTATCCCACCCCCTCCCCTGATAGCTTTCCCATTCTCTATCCCTCTGGGAGCATGGACCCAGGGTCATTGTGGGGTGCAGAAGGTGGAAGGTCTGGCTTCTGTAATTGCTTCCCCGCTGAACATGGGCTTTGACAGGTGGATCCACACTCCCAGCCTGTCTCTCTATTTCCCTAGTGGGGCAGGGCTCTGGGGAAGCGGAGCTCCAGGACACATTGGTGGGGTCGTCTGTCCAGGGAAGTTGGGTTGGCATCATGGTAGCATCTGGAACCTGGTGGCTAAAAAAAGAATTAACATATAAAGCCAAACAAATTCATGAACCTAAAGGCTGGAAAAGTTAAAATGAAGAGTTGTGAGGTCTCCGTTTTGTAGATAGTTAGTAGGCCTATTTTAGTTATATTCCAAAGAGTCCATGACTATACTTTTTTTTTCCCTGAGCCTGACATCAGATATGCAGGTGGATCTAACTTATTGTCTATGGAGATGATGTCATGACTGGAAGGAGGACCAGAAAGCTGGATCAGGGAAGAGAGTAGCTCCCAAATATGGGGAAGGTGTATAAATATTGTTGACTGTAAACCCCATTGATTTGAAAGTTAGATCACTTTTAAATATTCAGAGAAAGGTTTTGTATTCTGTAAAGACGATACTTAGCCATAGAATAAACATCTTTTCTTTTGAGATGTGAATGCTATGTTGCTATAGTAGATGGTCATAAAAAACTTAGCTCTTTAGGACATTACTTTCAGCAGCAAGGAATGATACCTTCTTCATGCACATGCTGCTTCTGAGGTTTTCACCCCATGGAAGGTCTACTGATGAGGTTTTTCTATACATATCAAGTCATAACTACGTGACCCAGGAGGTGGAGGGGAGAAGTACAGAGCCCTGAGTTCAGTCTCTGGTTTTACATGCTGACTGATGCTGATTCTCTTTAAAAAAATAAGTAAGAAATACTGCAGGATTATTGCAAACCTGGAATAGATAAGCTTGGGGGGGTGTAATTTATGCATAATAGTACTACCTTTTAGAAAGGAGACATATTTTACTACAATTCTTATTTTCCAGGAGACAATTCTTTCATAGAATAGAGAACATGCTTCTGTTACCAGTTATGTAATAAGGACAGGTTTACTGATTTTTAAGCTGTAATAATAAATATTTTAGTTTAAAAATGTTTTTAAACTTTGGGATTATAGCTAAGTGTTAAAGCAAATGCGCTGAGATTAAGAATGCCTCAGTGTGCTAGATCATGGCATCTCTGCCTAAGACACGAGAGGTCATGGGTTAAATCCCTCGTTCCACTAGAAGCCAGAACAGAGCTGTGGCCTCTTGTGTTTCTCACGTAAATAAATAAACTTTTTTTCTTAAATAGTTTGACTGTATATGTCTCTTTTATTTATTGGATAAAGACAGAGAAATTGAGGAGGAACGGGAAGATAAGGAGGGAGACAGAGAGATACCTGCAGCCCTACTTCATTGCTCATGAAGCTTTACAGGTGGGGACTGGGGATTTGAACTGGGGTCCTTGTACCCTGTAATATGTGCACTAAGTCAGGTAGTCCAAAGCAGATTGTTTGCCTGTATGAGGTACTGGATTTGAAACTAAGCAGCTCATGAATATTTTGTACCCAGGAAAATAGTTCAGTGGGTAAAGTGCAAGACTTCCATGTACGATGTCCTTGGTTTGATTACCAGCAGCACACATGCTGGGGTGAGTTATGCTCTGAACTCTCCCCTTTTTCACACAGACACACACTAAAAAAAAAAAAAAATCCTCTCCACTATTCCAACCTTTGGGTCCTTGATTGCTCAACAATTTGTTTGGCTTTGTATGTTAACTCTCTTTTCAGCCACCAGGTTCCTGATGCCATCAGGATGCCAACCAGGCTTCCCTGGACTGAAGACCCCAACAATGTGTCCTGGAGCTCAGCTTCCCCAGAGACCCACCCTACTAGGGAAAGAGAGAGGCAGACTGGGAGTATGGACCGACCAGTCAACGCCCATGTTCAGCGGGGAAGCAATTACAGAAGCCAGACCTTCCACCCTCTGCATCCCACAGTGACCCTGGGTCCATACTCCCAGAGGGATAGAGAATGGAAAAGCTATTGGGGAGGGGGTGGGATATGGAGATTGGGTGGTGAGAATTGTGTGGTGTTGTACCCCTCCTATCCTACGGTTTTGTTAATGTCTCCTTTCTTAAATTAAAAAAAATCATAAAAAATGTGTTGGTATTGTAGAAGAGTTCACTTGGATGTGTACTTGCTTTGCCATGTGCAACCCAGGGTCAAAGAAGATGCCTACCATACTTGAGGACATGTCAACGCTGTGGTTTCTTTCCCTGTCTCTCTGTCTTTCTCTCTCCAGCTCTCTCTCCTTCTATCTGAAAATGCCAACCCAGAACAGTGAAGCCCCAGTGACAACGGCAACCAGAACTCAACAACAGCAAAGCTGTTACTATTTGGAAGAACGGTATTATGAATATCATCACAAATATTTCTGCTTCTATGGATAGGCATAATATACCTAAATCATAGTTAGTTCATCAGAATTATATTTTCTCTGTAAAAAAAAAAACTGGATGGAGCATGTCACAAAGTATTTAGTGATTGAGTTAGTTAGTGAGTGAGTGAGTGAGTTCGTTAGTTAGGATAGAAACAAAGAGGAACCAAGAGAAAAAGAGGCAATGGAGTGGGAAAGAGGAAGAAAGCCAAGCTTAGGCCTGTCTCATCACTTGTGAAGCATACCCCCTGCAGGTGGGAACCAGGCTTGAGCCCAGCATTTAGCACACCCTAAGTTGCTACACAGGGCGTCCTGCCACCAGTCCCTGCTTTTTAGTGAATCCTGCTTAACAGTTTAAAGCCTACAAAGTCCTGTCTTTTAGCTGTAGTTTGCTCCAGTCATTAGCCTCAGCTGAGGCATTGCATATTAACTTTGCTATGACTCGACTTGTCTGTTGCCTTAACTGCTCCTGCTGAGGACAGAAGATTCTAGGTTTGGTCGATGGCATGAGAATTGCTCATAAAGGCAGAGAAGATAGCATAATGGTTATGCAAAAGACCTTCCTGCCTAAGGATTCAAGCTCTCAGTCAAATTCAGTCCTTTAGTATATTGGTAAGTGGAATGAATCAGAGCTGAGCAGTGCTCTAGAAATAAAAAAGGGAGGAAGAAAGGGAGGAATAAGGAAGGAAGGACAAAAGAAAGAAAGAAAGAAGGAAAGAAAGAAAGAAAGAAAGAAAGAAAGAAAGAAAGAAAGAAAGAAAGAAAGAAAGAAAGGGAGAAACAGAGAGATAGAACCAGCTCAGGAAGTGGTTCAACGGACTTCCAGGCATGAGGTCCAGAATTCAATCTCGGCATCACACGTACCAGATTGATACTCTGGTCCTCTCTCTTCCTAGCCTTCTCATTAATGACTATGTCATCTTTAAAAGAATCATTTAAAACTGTACGAAAGGAGGTTTCAGTCAATAATGAATTCCCTACCCATAGTACATGGACATTCTAGCATGCACTATGGTTCATGGAGTCACATTCTGTCATTCAGTCTCTCACAGAAGATGCTCGTTTTGGTTCCGTTTGTTCACTCATTATATTTCAAAGACCAAAATTTCAGAGAGACTACACATATATGGAAAGGAGCCTTCTAGAGGCACTAGATGATGAATTAAGATTGGCGGATCAGCTTTAGCAATATAAACTGTGATGATAATTATAAAACCATCTTGGGCACAGACATTTGCTTCTGTTTGGAACTGCCTGTGTTTTACATAGCATTTTAATATCCATTTTTGTTCTTAAGCGATAGAAATTCGTTTTAGATAAAATCCAGGATTCTGATTCTCGCCTCTGTCTACCATCAGCGCATTTGGAATGAGTGATTTTCTTCCACTGTTCATCCCCCATGAGAATGTGAAGTTCTCTGCCATCATCTGGATTGAGGATGAATGAAACTTGACACATTTATTTAAAGGAGCTGCTTAAATATATCATTACTGCCCAGGACAATCGAGGGTTGCTTCTGACATTCCACAGCATGTGAAATCCACTGTGAATTAAAGTGAAACAAGTAACAAATCAGAGAAAACATAGTTATCTGACCTATTTTTCTACCTTCTATTTGAGATACAGTATCACTGAGATACATACATGTCAGGAGCTCTAATTCACTCATGTCTCATTTTGGATCCTTTCATAATAAATATTGATAAAATTGATTATTCAAATCAAGGAGAGATGAAGAATATTTCTAATTTCTACCCCTTCTTAAAATAATTTAGTTACTAACTTTAATCAATCCTTCCACCTTTTTAATCTTAAAATAAAGTCACATTTTGAATAACTAAAAATATTTAGACAATGGGTTTACAAAGCTACTACTTATTTTGTATTTTTCTTCACATTTATGTATATTTTAAAACTAAAATTTAAGAAAGTTTGCTACACTAAAATTCACCACCTGCAAATTGTTACAGACACATTGCACTAATCTTGGGGGGGTAGCTTTGCCTTTTTATTGTTTGCACAGAGAGAATCCTATTGACAATGCAATTGCAGAAGTTCTACAATAAAAATCACACTTAACAGGGAGTCCCAGTTTAAGTACCTTTTACCTAATCCCCCAAAGAATGATATATTCCCTTTCTGACCAGTTTGGAAGGCCAGTGCTGACTACATGAACTGCTTTAGGAATGTTTTGCTTGCTTTGCTGATTTTAAATCAAGTGGCAAAATACTGCAGATTTATGACACAGTATATTGATGAAAAGCACATTATATCTACCATGTTCAATAAGTAACCAATTTAAGGTTTGCAAGCCAGTAAGTTATCAGCTCATATAGAAAGCCCATCACACATTAAATAATAAGAACCTTCTGAAAGATCAAATAGAGAACATCACTTTAAACTTGCACAAGGATTTCAGTTCACGCGTGGCGTGACCTGTCTATGGGTCAATGGAATAATTGTCTTAGTTTGAATAGGTCTCTGTTTCTTAATATAAGCTATTAAATTATCAAAGGTAAATGTTACTGAAAATTTACCATCTGGCTTCTTTTTCAATATTTTAGGTATAAATTAATATGTGTTTGTTCACAAGAAAAAGGCCTAGGAAAGCTCTCTTTCCTGAAAAAGAGAAGTTTAAGCAACGATTTCTTGTAATTATACCATGGAGCATAAGGGCATACTCTGAGATCAATTTAATGCATCAGAAGAAATAAAAAAGAAAATTAAAAGAAAGGAAAATATTCTGAGTAATCAAATTATACATGATTTAGATAAAAATGTTTAAAGCTGAGAGACAATGATTTCTTGTGCTTTAGAAGCTACTCTGGGATGCATTGGATCGACCTTCCCGTGGTGCATCTCGTGAGTACCCATTCATTGGGGAAACTGACGATCCTCCCTAGCCGGGCAAACACTAGAAGAAGAAGAAGCTACTCTGTACTTGGACTTTAATGTTTATGTTAACTGTGTCAAAGTCAAGACTGAGGATAGTTATTTAAAAAACATTCATCTTCTGAAAGGTTCCTGAAAATGTGGATTCCTTGGATAGCCTGAGAAGGGTAGGAAGGAAGATGGGAGAAATCAGGGCTAGCATATTTTTTTCATAGCTAGCAGCTACATAAAGGCATCAGGACTGACTTATAGCTTGCTTGTAGACAAAAGTGTGCACACATTATCATGCTGATGACTGGGGTTCAAGCCTCCAGGTCCCCTATGCCTAAGAGTAGAGCAATGCCACAGTGATCTCTCCTACTCCCTTTATATCACTCTCTCCCTCTGTTTATCTCACTATCTCTCTCTGTCTCTTGCTCTCTAGCAGAAAGAAAGAAAGAATGAATGAAAGGAGGGAGGAAAGAAGGAAAGAAGGAAAGAAAGAAAGCAAGAAGGAAAGTAAAGAAAATATGACTATGCACCAGGTTAAAGGCACATAGTACAAAAATCAAGGAGCCATGCAAGGATCCAGGTTTGAGTCCCCAGCTTACCACCTGCAGTGGGCAAGTTTCATGAGCAGTGACGTAGGTCTTCAGGTGTCTCTTTCCCTCTCTATTTTCCCTTCTTCTCTCAGTCCTATCCACCAAGCAATCGAAAAAATGACCAACAGGAATAGCAGTTTCATAGTGCCTGCACCAAGCCCCATCAATAACCCTTGAGGCAAAAAGAAGAAGAAGAAAAAGAAGGAGAAGAAGAAAAAGAAGGAGGAGGAGGAGGAGGAGGAGGAGAAGGGAAGGAGAAGGAGAAGGAGGAGGAGGAGAAGGAGGAGGAGGAGAAGGAGAAAGAGAAGGAGAAGGAGGAGAAGGAGAAGAAGGAGAAGGAGAAGAAGGAGAAGAAGAAGAAGGAGAAGGAGAAGGAGAAGGAGAAGGAGAAGGAGAAGGAGAAGGAGAAGGAGAAGGAGAAGGAGAAGGAGAAGAAGAAGAAGAAGAAGAAGAAGAAGAAGAAGAAGAAGAAGAAGAAGAAGAAGAAGAAGAAGAAGGAAGAGGAGGAGGTGGAGGAGTAGGAAAAGAAGGAGGAGGAGAAGAAGAAGGAGGAGGAGGAGAAGAAGAAGGAAGAAGGAGGAGGAGGAGAAGGAGAAAGAAAAAGCAGAAGAAAGAGGAGGAGGAAGAGAAAGGGATTAATGGTCTTGCGCCAAGCCTCAGTGTGACCTTGATGGCAAACATCAACACTTATCCTCTCCTGTTTTGTTGATGGAGTCCATTTTCACAGGTGTGAGGTGGAATCTCAATATGGTTTTAATTGGCATTTAAATCACATTTGTCTGCGGGCCATGTGTATCTCTTCTTTAGAGAACTGTCTATTCATATCTTCTGTCCACATTTTTATTGTGTTTTTTTTTTTCCTGCTCATTGAGCTCTACGTGTTCTTTGTAGATGTTTGTTATCAACCACTAGTCTGAGGCATAGTGTGCAAGTATCTTCTCCCACTGTCTGGGTTTCACGTTTCTCCTTATGGAATTTTCTTTTGATGTGTAGAAGTTTTCTGGTTTAATATAGTTAAATCTTTCCTGTTTGTTTCCCTTACCCATGGGGTGGAGTCTCCAAATATGTCTTTGATGTTAATGTCATGAAATGTTTCACCAATGTTCTTCTGTGTATTTTATACATACAGGTATCATGTCCAGATTTTTCATCCACTTTGAGCTCATTTTAGTGTATGGTGAAAACTGGTGGTCTAGTTTTATTTTTCTCCATGTGGCTGTCCAGTTCTCCCAGCACCATTGTTAAAGAAACTTTCTTTTCCCCTCTGGCAGATGTGGCCCCTTTGCTATAGATGAGGTGCCTATATATGTGTAGATTTAGTTCTAGTCTCTCTATCCTGTTCTACTTGTCTGTATGTCCATTTCTGTTCAAATGCCGCACTATTTTAACTACTACTTCTTTGCAGTATTAGCTGAAGAAATTCCAAACTAAACAGTCCACTTAAAATACGAGAAAGATCTGAACAGACATTTCTGAAAGTATCAAGGAAGATACTTTTAGCATGGTGCAATCTGTAGAGCACAAACATTACCATGCATAAGGTTATAGGTTCAAGTCCTTCCCCCCACACTACACACCCCCCTTACAGGGGTGAAGAAGCTTCAGGAACAGTGCATGCTGCAGATATCTCTCTTTCTCTGTTTCTGTCTATAACGCAGCAGAAAGAAAGACAATATATGAATGGCAAACAGACTCATTAAAAATAAATCCCCAAATTATAAATCAACAGAGAAATGCTGAGATAACACATGTGAGACTGCCATCCATTAAAGAAGTCAATAGCAAAAGTTAGAGAATTGTGTGTCATGGGGCACAGAGCAATGGGGGAATGTAAGGAGTGGTTGGCTGAATCCTACATTGCTGGTAAGAGTGAAACTGGTCTAATCCTCCTGGAAGACTTTCTGGAAATTCTTCACAACATTGAAATGGCCCTACCATCTGATCCAGCAATTCTCCTTCTAGGGATCTGTTCAAAGAACACATTAAGACATATACGAAGAGATTTATGGACAACTATGTCTATCACCCAAATGTCCAAGGGAAGGTGAATGGTTAAGAAAGTTGTGATATGCAAACACAGTAGTCTACTACTCAACTGTGAAAAATAAGGAGAGCTTACCTACGTCTTCAATGGGGATTTGAAGAAATCACGTCTAGTGATATAAGACATAAGGAAAAAGATGAATTCTGAATGACCTCACTGTTGTGCCTCAAGAAATGAAGACGTTGGGGGTAGTGGCAGCACAACTGGCTAGGTGCACACATTATCATGCACAATGTCTGGGGATTGAGGCCCAGTTTCCCATCAGCAAGGAAATTCAACAGGTCTGAAGGGGCCTCTCTTTCTGTCTCCCTCTCTATGCTCCCCTTGTCTCTTAATTTTAACTGTCCTATCTAATATAAAATAATATATATACATATATATTATATATATGGAGATAAAGGGAGATTACCAGGTGAAACTCAGACAGCTTATAGCTGATTACTCAGATAACTGTTAAAATACACATCCTAAAACAATAACTTAACCCTTTAATTTTCCTTATGGATTTGTCTATCATGAATAATATTAACTTTAAGAATAAAATACATGTTGCTTTTCTTGGAGAGAGAGTTCTGTATCTTGTCTTCTGGTTCTCATTTCTTACAACATCCATGTTCCACTGATATTAAATTTTTTGAAATTAACTGAATACATTTTATTGTCTTGCCTCTCCATGCTTGGTACAAACTACTAGAACTATGCCTTAATTTCTAATGTTCTTTTCATATTTCTCCACCAGACAGATTTGCATCTGTTCTATTAGTTTTATTCTTCAAGATTCATTTCAAACCACCCTTTTTTAGTTTTTGTCCCCAATAATTTTCTGTTTCTCCACCCCTTTTCTAAGATAACCATCCCTTTACATGTCCTCATGACTCTCTGTCCACATTTCTGCTAAAGTCTATAATCATGTTCAGCTATAGTTATTAATTTACTCATTTTCATACTGCAATAAAATATACTTCCCAGGGATATGACTTTTAACATTAAATTCTTAATTTGTAGTTCAGAGCTTGACATAAATAAGTACTTGGAATGATTTGTTGAATTAATGCTCCCAATGTCTTGAAAATAGAAAGGAGAACTTGAAACTACTAACTTATGTGCCAATTTGGAAAGAACTAGAGAAAACAGAAGAAGGAAGAAGAAGAAGGAAGAGGAAGAGGGGGAGGAGGAGGGAGAGAAGGAGGAGGAGGAAGAGGAGGAGGAGAAGGAGAAGAAGAAGAAGATCAAAAGTAGTTAGTCCCAGCTGAGAAATGCTCTTTCTTCCAGAATAATGGCCTCTAGTGTGTGTCTGAGGACAACCACTTACCCAGTTACTGAGAGGAAAAGGCTTTAACTAAGTTAAAGGTAATAAGAGAAAACACTGTTTTAGTTTAGGGTAAGTGGTTGTCAGCAAGTTGGTTTTTTTAATATATATATATATATATATATATATATATATATATATATATATATATATATATTTAAGTGTGGTAAAAAGTACACTTAATTTCCTGTGTTAATGGTGTCAAAGTATACAGCTTAGTAGTTCTAAGCATATGTGCACTGTTCACACATTAATGTAATGTATTCACAGATCCCAAGTTTTTTTTATCTGAATGACTAAAACTCAGGACTAGATAGTGGCACACCTAGTTGAGTGGACATTTTACAGTGCTCAAGGACCTGGGTTCAAGTCCCAGGTCTCCTTTTTCAGGGAAGAAACTATACAGCCAGTGAAGCAGGGCTGCAGGTGTCACTCCGTCTCCATCTCCCATTGTCCTATTGATTTATCTAATCAAATCCAATAAATGGGTCAGACAAGTTGTGACATATTCTTCTATGTTTCTACGCATCATGACTTCTATAACAACACAATACAGCAACCTTCTCCCTCTCCACATCCCTTGGCAACTAAATTCTACTTTCTGTTGGCATGTATCTGGCTACTCTATTTCATAGAAGGACAACATACAGTATTTCCTTTCTTTGGAGAATTTTACTTCAGTACTTCAATAAAGATTCATCTATATTATATGATCCAACAGTGTTTTCTTCTTTTTAAAAGCCGAATAATATCTAACTGCATGAACTGTCACATTTCTTCATACACAGATTTATAGATAGACATCAGGACTGTATCTACCTGTTGACTACTGTCATGAATAATTAACTTACAAATATGATTTCAATTTCAATACTTTTGAATATAAACTGACGAGTGAGTTTGATGAATAGAAATAGTAGATCTGTTTGCAATTGTGTATCAATATTATTATTTTTAATGCCAGCAAACACTAATCAAATCTGCTCCACCCTCATTTTTACTCTGAGCTCTTAAAATTTGTTTTTTATTGTCAAGTTTCACTCTTTTATTTTTACTTTTGTCCATCCACTTATCTTCATTTATGTTTTTTTTTTTTTGAGATTTATTAGTGAAATAAAACTTTAGCACTGTTCAGGCATTCATGATGCTGGGGTGATTGACTTCGGGGTCTCCCTCTTACAAGTCCGGTGCTCGGCACACTGTGATCCCCAGAGCCACGCCTCTTTCTCTTCCTTTAATCGTTGTATTGGGGTTAAAGGTTTTCAGTTCCGGTGTTCACACATGGGTATCTTTCTCATGTCCTCATGATAGGGGGTTCCATGTCACTCTTGTGCATGCTGATGAAGCAATTTATGTTTCTTATTACTTATTATGGTTTACATAATTTGCTCCTACTTCTGTAGCAAATGACAAGATCTCATCTTTTTTAAATTAATTTTTCCCTTTTTGTTGCCCTTGTTGTTTATTGTTGTTGTTGTTGTTGGATAGGACAGAGAGAAATGGAGAGAGGAGGGGAAGACAGAGAGGGGGAGAGAAAGACAGACACCTGCAGACCTGCTTCACCGCCTGTGAAACGACTCCCTTGCAGGTGGGGAGCCGGGGGCTCGAACCAGGATCCTGATACTGGTCCTTGTGCTTTGTGCCACATGCGCTTAACCCGCTGTGCCACCACCTGGCACCCCAAGATCTCATCATATTGATCACTGAATGGAATGGCGTTCCATTGTGTATATACACCACATACTCATTCTATGATTCTCTGCTCCTTCTGTACTGTGTTGCTGGTATCTTGGCACTTTTGTGTCTTCTTTTTTTTTTTAAATATTTACTTTAATTTTCCCTTTTGTTGCTCTTGTTTTATTGTTGTAGTTATTATTGTTGTTATTGATGTCGTTGTAGCTGGATAGGACAGAGAGAAATGGAGAGAGGAGGGGAAGACAGAGAGGGGGAGAGAAAGACAGACACCTGCATTCCTGCTTCACCGCCTGTGAAGCGACTCCCCTGCAGGTGGGGAGCTGGCGGCTCGAACAGGGATTCTTATGCCGGTCCCTGCGCTTTGCGCCACCTGCGCTTAACCCGCTGCGCTACCACTGGAATCCCACTTGTGTGTATTCTTAAGTGTTTTTAATTTCACTTATTTATACATTTACTAGGTCTAGTTAGAGAGAAACTGAATAGGAAGGGGGAGGTAGAGAGGGAACGAAAGGAGAGATGCCTGGAGCCCTGCCTCGCCACTGCTGAAGCTTCATCTGCTACAGGTGGGACATCCAGGTGTTTTCCTGATTGTCTTATAGAAGCGCATTTTATAGTTTTAACAAGTTTGATTTGAAAAATAATAACCTGCCTTACTTTTAGCTATTCATAAGAACTCCATCTCTCATTTTTCTGAATTATAGCTTAACAGTGTAGAATATTTTCAGTTGAAGATCTTTGCGCATAGGGAATATATCCTGCCATTTCTCTCTACTTTGCAAAGTTTCTCCTCTGATGTCCTCAGGTGAACAGACAGCTTTGCTTCATTTAGGTGCTTTCATAGTTCCATCTTCTTCAATCGTCTCTTTGTGTATTTACTTTGGTAAGATTTATTTTATTTTTAACTTTGTTTGATAGAATGGAGAGAAACTGAGAGAGGAGAGTGTAATAGGGAGAGAGTGGGAAGACCGAAAGAAATTGAGAGGGAAGGGGGAGATAGAGAGGGAGAGGGGGAGAGACACCTGCAGCCCTGTGTCACTGCTCCTCAAGCTTCCCCCCTACAAATGGGGACTCTGATCTTCCACCACCAGACTAACCAGTGAGACCTCTCTTGGAATTAATATGAATCTTCCATGGGAAGTGCAACAGTGTTGTTTGCACGGAATGAATTGTATTGTATTTCTTTCTCCCGACATCTACCTAGCAAAGTACTCACGGAATGATTTTTTGTTATTTATAGTTGTATCATAAAGGAAGGAGAAGCAAAGAAAACAAAAAGAAGGTAAGAAGAGAAAGGAGAAAGAAGAAGGTTGAGACACTGTCACATGTGCGCTCAGCCAGGTGCATCACCAGCTGCTCCCTCTTCTCTTTATTTAAATTTGATTCACTCTGTCTTTTCTTTTCGTTTGTTTCCTACAGCCTCTCTGTGAGTGAGGTCATCTGGTATTTGTCCTTACTTTTCTGACTTATCTTGCTCAACAGGACTCTCTCTAGATCCATCCATGTTATAGCAAAGTAAGATGTTTGGTATCTAAAAGGATAGATTGAGGGCATAGGTCTCACAGAAAGATCCGATACCATAAAATGCCAAGATTGAAATATACAGATTCAGGACCACTGTCAGAATAACAGAGTGGCAACAAGATTTGGTACTAACATTGCAGTTAGAATTAGTTCCCACATTGATCTCAGATATGGGGACATATCTGAGTCCAGTTGGTTGAGCTCGACCTGAAGATATTTGTAACAATTAACATTGTAATGGGAAAAAGAGTATCTCTCCCACAAATGGTACTGGGGAAATAGGCAGACAGAAAATGAAAGATAAGAACGGAAGCATCACTGAACGGCACAACTAAAACCAACTCAAAATGGATTAGGCACAGATAACAAATCCACAACTACAAACTATTTGAAGAAACTGTAACTCATATACTCTGTGACACAGGCATCCGATTCAATCTCATTGGCAAGGGAAACTAAAACCAAAAACAAACGAAAATCTACCTCCCCTCTGAAGCAACCTAAATAATGGAAGAAAATGTTGTATGACAGGGAACTGATGCTGAAAACACAAAGAAACCATGCAACTCAACAACAACGAAATTATGTATATTTGTACTTAACATGCTTTTCTCAAGTTTTGGGAGCCATTCTCTGCCCGAGCCCGGCTTTCAAATTCTTGTCTCCACTCCGACCACATCCTCTTAGACAGACTTTGCTAACTAACAGAATGTTAGCTATCAAGCTCAAGCGAAGCTGATTACATTCTTGGGCTCCTAGTAACATCCCTAAAATAGATCATCTGGCTTCTTTCCTCCTTAGTATCACTGTTCTCACTGGCTGAAATCCTACTAGTGTTCCTTCTTTATTAAACATGTTACCCAGCTCTATACTACACTGCAAGTAGGCCATGAAGTTCCAGATTCTACTGTGACCCCATCCTTCTTCTTCTAGCGTTTGCCCTTCTTCCGTAGCCAGTCAACAGCGTCAGGTTGAGCCCGATGTCAAGTTTCGAGACCTCCTTTGAATCTGGAGAGGTGGCAGTCGTTGACTATGTGGGTCATAGTCTGTCTGGAGCCGCAGGGGCAGTTCGGGTCGTCTCTGGCCCCCCAGCGATGGAACATAGCGGCGCACGGGCCATGGCCTGTTCGATAGCGATTGAGGAGGGGGCCCAATCATAACGTGCTAGGTCAAAGCCGGGTTGACGCTCGCAGGGGTCTGTGATGAGGTGTTTGTTCTTGACCTCAGCTGACTGCCAACTCTGTTTCCAAGAGTCTGGAACAGAGAAGTTCAGCGTAGGCGTAGGGGACCAGACTGGGTGACGAGACGTTAAGCGTTGGACAGGGTGGGCGAAGATATCCGCGTATATTGGCAGGTCCGGTCGAGCGTAGACGTGGGAAATGAACTTAGATGATGCCGCATCCCGACGAATATCTGGCGGGGCGATGTTGCTAAGAACTGGCAGCCACGGAACCGGGGTGGAACGGATGGTTCCAGAAATGATCCTCATGGAGGAATATAATTTGGAATCGACCAAGTGGACATGGGGGCTACGGAACCATCCTGGGGCACAGTGTTCTGCAGTGGAATAGCATAATGCCAGAGAGGATGATCGTAGTGTGGAAGCGCTCGTGCCCCATGAGGAGCTGGCCAGTCTTGCAATGATGTGATTCCTCGCGCCCACCTTTGCTGCAGTTTTTATGAGATGTTCGTGAAATGACAGGGTGTGATCGAGAGTAACGCCAAGATAGACTGGCTGGGCTTCATGCCGGATTCTCGTATCGCCAAGCTGCACATTAAGCTCACGCGAGGCCGAGGCATGGTGCAGATGGAAAACAGATGATACCGTTTTTGCAGTGCTAGGGATTAGTCGCCATTTTTTACAGTAATCAGATATCAGAGACATGTCCTGATCCCCATCCTGATCTCCCTAGACAAATGACCTCACCAACTTGCCAGGGAACCTGAACTCTCCACACCCTTACTAGGGGAACTTAGAGACAGGATTGAGGTATGGATCAACCAGCTGATATCAATGCCCAGTAGATAAGTCATTACAGAAACCTGAGTCTTTCCTTCTGTGCCCCAGGATGAATCTTGGTCCATATTCCCAGAGGATGGAAATGTTAGGGGAAGATGACCAGATGGCTCTGAACCCCAGGTTCACCAGGACACAGAACATTTGTGACCAGGGACCTTTGTTTTTAGACCATCACTGAGAAGAAAGAGAAGAAAGAGAATGTGGAGAACAGCTGAGGTGTTATTTCTCTTAGCTGAGAGGGAAGAGGAAAAACAAAGGACACCCGAGAAGTTGTGAGAGATATGAATGTGACTTAGAAAAAAGTGAAGTGGGCAATGGCACACCTGGTTGAGCGCACAGGTTACACTGTGCAAGGACCCGGGTTCAAGCCCCCAGTCTCCACCACAGGAAGAAAGATTTGCGAGTGGTGAGGCAGGTCTACAGGTGTCTTTCTGTCTCTCTCTATCTCCCCATTCCCTCTTATATGTGTTTATATCCTATAAATAAATAAAAATAATTTAAAAAGTTTCAGAAAAGTGAAGTTGGAAAACTGGTGTAGGTGTGGTTTAGAAAATATATAAGCCGAGGTCGGTCGGTAGTGCCCAGGGTTAAGCGTTGGTGGCGCAAACCCCAAGGACCGGCATAAGGATCTTGGTTTGAGCCCCTGGCTCCCCACCTGCAGGGGAGTCGCTTCACAGGCGGTGAAGCAGGTCTGCAGGTGTCTGTCTTTCTCACCCCCTCTCTGTCTTCCCCTCCTCTCTCCATTTCTCTCTGTCCTATCCAACAACAATGACAATATTAATAACTACAACAAAAAAAACAAGGGCAACAAAAAGGTAAAATAAATAATTATTTAAAAAATTAAAAAAGAAAGGAACTCTGTTACTCTATCAGGAGATGTTTGTAAGATTAGAGATTCTGCGATGATAGTACGTTACTAAGGGCCAGTTCTGTAAGTGCTATTCCAAGCAGAGATTCTGCGATGATAGTCTGTGTTACTAAGGGCAGTTCTGTGAATGTGATTCCAAGTAGAAGTCCTTGGGAAAATGTCTGGAGTAATACCTACTATTGTGTTATGATCTATAAAACCATCCTCCTACGGTCTTTTAACATCGTAAGCCAATGTTAAGTGACTGAACATTTCTTGTGAAAAACATGCCATAAAAAAACGGGAACAGCCAGGGCTGAAGGAATCGTGTTCAGTGAGATAAGTCAGAGAGAGAAAAGCGAAGATTTGCAGAACTTAGGGAAGACACACAGAAAGGGGAGACAGGATTTCAACCTGGACTGATGGGGTCTGCCGCACCAAAGCAAAGGCTCTGGGGAAGAAGAGGGAGAGCAAAGATGGGATGAGAGCTTTCCAGTCCTTGTACATGTGATGGGACAGGACACAAGTTGGAAGTGAGAGAGCTCTGTAGGCGTTTATCATGGTGAGGCGAGGAATTGTACCCAGGTGCCAACATCTGTGCTGTACACCACTAACCTCCCAAGTTAGAAAAGAAAAAAAGAAAGGAAGAAAGAAAGAAAGAAAGAAAGAAAGGAAGGAAGGAAGGAAGAAAGAAAGAAAGAAAGAAAGAAAGAAAGAAAGAAAGAAAGAAAGAAAGAAAGAAAGAAAGAAGGAAAGGAAGGAAGGAAACAAGGTAAAATTGTGGAGGCGGGCGAGTGGCCGCCCCATTGCGTGCACTTTGTCAGTCACACACAGGGCCCCGACTTCAAGCCCCATGTTCCGCCTGCAGGGACTTCCAGAGAGGCTGAGGCCCGGCAGGTGTCTAGTTTTCTCTTCTCTCTCTATTCTTCTCTCCCCTCCAAATTCTTTCTGTCTTATCTAATAAAATAGGAAAGGAAAGCAGATCAGATAGCTGCTGGGTCTCATGAGCTCACTGGATTCATGGTGCTCAGCAACAATGCTGGTCGGGGGGGGAAAAATGAGAAAGCTGTAACAGATCTACACAGCCAAGTGGTGAAAACAGACGTTTTTTAAAGATGCAAATTCTACTGGATGGTGCAAAGATCAAGCTTGTAGAAATGCATCACTGTAACAACGTCGGTTGAGAAGCAGGTTTTTGATTCCTTATTATATGCAGATGGAAAAGTGTTTTCATTTAGAGGTATAGCCAGCAAGTTACAGACACCGAGAAACAGAAAAGTGGGTCCGGCGGGTGGGGGACTGGCTACTCTGCTCTTCTCATTCCGAGTGTACAGGGGTCCGCAGGTGCCGAATGTCTTGGGGTCACGGTCTTTAGGACAGACAGGTTTGTCTTTGAAGATTTGTATCTTTCTCCTCATTCTGTCAGAAGCTGGTCAAACTTGAATTTCTGTAGCTTCTGTTTCTTTATGTGTACAGTGAGCTTAATGAACATTCCCACAGAAAACGTTACCACCCTAGTCATGAGGGAGGCTGAGCTGTGCGATCTGAGCCAAGCCTAAGGGGAATGCGAAGATGGGACCGTGACATGTGAGGTCAGAATGCTATCACCTTCACAGTCCTTTCCTTTCAAAATATTGTTTTCTTCATTGGAAAAGGTTCAAATGCCTTTATGCCTATAGTGGATAGCTTTTGGCTAGACTGAAGAAATTCTCTGGGGGCAGGGTGCAAGTGGTAGCACATCTGGTTGAGTGCACGTTACAATGAGCAAGGACCTGGGGTTCAAGCCCCCAGTCTCCACCTGCAGGTGGAGCTTCACAAGTGGTGAAGTGGGGCTGCAGATCTCTCCCTCTCCCTCTCCCTCTCCCTCTCCCTCTCCCTCTCCCTCTCCCTCTCCCTCTCCCTCTCCCTCCCCTCCCTTTCTCCCTCTCTCTCCAACTCTCAATTTCTGGCTATCTCTGTCCAATAATAAATAAAGATAATAAAAAAAGGTCAGCAAAAATGTTCATCTGGGTAGAGTGCAGCCTTGTCTGTCACGCAGGGGACCTGGGTGGGAGCCCGGTCCTCACAGCATTAAAGGAAGTTTCAGTCTTCTCTTTCTATCAGTCTCTCTGTCGCTATTGATTTTGTAAGTGACTATCACAGTGTCTTGCCACGCCTGTTTTTATTATTGTCATAAAATCTACAGTTTAGAGTCCTTGTTCTTGTGTTAATTTTCTTGCTTTAAAAAGTAGGTTTGTGTGGCCCAGGAGGTGGCGCAGTGGATAAAGCATTGGATTCTCAACCATGAGGTCCCAAGTTCGATTCCCGGCAGCACATGAACCAGAATGATGGCTGGTTCTTTCTCTCCTCCTGTCTTTCTCATAAATAAATAAATTCATTAATAATTTTTAAAGTATGTTTGCAGTGTATGGTTTGAGTTTAAAACAGTTTTTCCTATGTTTATTCATTGCCTGAATTGTTATTTCTAGGGTTTAAAAATAGCTGATACATATTGACTCCAATAGTAGCAGAACAGATAGCACATATTTTGGCATAAAAAATGATTTCTTCATGAACAATGAAAGGAAATGTGGATAGAAGTTCCCTAAAATAAATCAAACGTCAAATTTTCACATCAAAATTTTATTTTGCTGTCTGAGGGATATGACTGTATATTTCATGATACCAATAATCCTATTATAGTGAGTTGGGAACTATGCTGAAATGTCCATAAAGTTTTTCATGATATAAGCTGTTCACAATAAAATACATGTTCAGAGCTATGAGCATAATACATTATTAGTACACAGCAAAAAATAATGGTTTCAAATTAGCCACTAAGATTCTTGCTTGTCAAGAGCCCATCAATTTTTGCAACTCCGTTCTGATTTCTCATGTCCAGAGTTTGACTTTAGAAAAACACCGACCAGAAGGGTGCCGCTTTGCCCCCACCTCTGTGTCACAGTCTCACACATTGCTAAATCGCAGGCAGACAGACAGATCCAAATAAAATCTGGCGATAAAAAAAAAACAACACCCACTGGATGTTGAAAATTTCGATGGCAACTTTCAGTCTAATGTGAATTAAAATGGCTAGGTTATAAATCCCCTGAAAATAAGGTTTATAATGGAAATACTGACAGGCATTTAACGGTAGTGGCAGTCACTGGCACCACTGTAATAAAAGGACTTAAATGAAAAAAAAAAAGTATGCCTCACAAGGACATGCGGATTTCAGACTACAGACCTATGCAGACACAATGTAAGGATGGGTAGTGATAGGGCTTAGCACTTAGGATTCCTGGTGTTGGTAACAGAGAATCCTGAAATTCTGCTCCCAATCAAAGTCAAAGACTTTAAGAAAAAAATCAGAAGGCAGTATTTACTCTTCAGTTCTGTGACTCTGTCCCCGTGGTCCTATTTACAATCTGCTTTATTCATTTTAGTGTCCGGGTCAGGACCCAACCCCCATGAAAACAAGATGGGTCTTTCAACAGTCCGTCCTTTGGAACCACCACGGTAGTAGACTATTGTGGCCTTGGTTAGACTGTAGGTAAGATATCACAAACTCCTCCGGGTCCACCCTGAGTTATAGAATCATAAGGTTCATGATTCAGTTTCTTTAAAGTCCCTAGAAGCCTCCGGTATCTTCTCTGAACCATCTGGATGTAGAAAAGTTTCTCTCCGATTATATCCAGACAATGGATTCATGTACTGGCTCCCTTCTCCCTTATTAGTTAGCCACAGATTCACTTAATTAGTCATTACCTTCTACTTGGTTTTAAATTTAAACCCTTCTATATCTGAATACTGTGAAACAAAGTTGAAAATATCACATTTTTTCCTGATGATGGATATAAAACAAAACATGCATGGTTTTCAGGTGCTAAGAGACACTGAAGATGCTTTCCCTCGGTGTGTGCTTGTAGACCCACACTGCTCTCGGTGTCTGGTCTCTGCTCCTTTCTGGGGTCTCATTCTTCAAGCTACACCCAAAGAGAACGCTGTGGTTCTTCTGATAAATAACAAGCTCTGTGGGTTATTTTTTGGGAAAAATCTTCCTTGGGAAAGAGATAGAGGCATATTGGTGTGAGTACCTGTCCTTTCTCCCTGTCTATAAATCCCACCCAACTGACAGGGTTGACAATCCAAAACGATAATCAAAACCACGTTTTGCATTCCTTCCTGTAATTGCCGCAGGCTAGTTTTAAAAGATATGCTAGCAAATCCCAAAGAATAGCTGCTATTAAACCTCTGATATGACCTGAAAGGAGCACTGGGTATCAAACTTGCCAGGCAGTGCTTTGGTTTCCTGCCTAGAGCGCTCCACAGTTTGATGTGTATTCATGCCTATATATTTATGTCACTTAATTTTCTAATTATTTCATTGGATTAGGTGATTTAAATCAATTAATCTAAAAGTAATACATGAACATACATGTATTACTCTGACTCAATTTCTGGAAAAGACAAAATCAAAATGAACATAAAAGATATCCTATCATAAGACTATTTTATTTTTTAAATTGATGCTATTTACTTATTTATTTTGGATACAGAGAGAAATTGAGAGGTAAGTGAGAAATAGGAAAGGAGAGAGAGAGAGAGAGGAAGAGAGTGGGAGAGAGGGAGGGAGGGAAGGAGGGAGAGAGAGGTAGAGAGAGGGGTTGGGAGAGGGAGAGGGAGAGAGAGAAGGAGAGGGAGAGGGAGAGGGAGAGTGAGAGGGAGAGGGAGAGGGAGAGGGAGAGGGAGAGGGAGAGGGAGAGAGGTAGAGAGAGGGAGAGGGAGAGGGAGAGGGAGAGGGAGAGGGAGAGGGAGAGGGAGAGGGAGAGGGAGAGGGAGAGGGAGAGGGAGAGGGAGAGGGAGAGGGAGAGGAGAGAGAGAGAGAGAGAGAGAGAGAGAGATGCTCCAGCAGCACTGTTGCATCTTTCTCTGCTCATGAAGCTTCCTCCTGCAGATGGGGACCGGCAGACTGAGCTCAGTCCCTTGCACATTGTAAGGTGTACACTCTACCAGGTGTAGAGTCTCTGGCCACGGATCATTCTAATTTTTTATCCCAAGGCAGTGCATCAGAAACAACCCAGTACTTATCACTGATTGAACTTCCCTCACTATATATCCAATGTACACACACTGCTTGGTATAAACCCTTCCCTTGAATTATTACAAAGACAACAAAACAAGAATAAGCTATATATTCACATTCAGTGAATTTTTACCCAGTGAATATATTTATTTAATGCTACCCTGGTTAAGACAGTATTTTTAAATTTTTTTTTACTCATCTCTTTTATTTATTTATTTTTATTGGATAGAGACAGAGAGAAATTGAGAAGGGAGGGGAGACAGAGAGGGAGCAAGATAGAGAGACACCTGCAGCCCTGCTTCACCACTTGTGAAGCCTTCCCCCTGCAGGTGGGGACCAGAGGCTTGAACCCAGGTCCTTGGGCACTGTGATGTGTGTGCTTAACCAGGTGCACCACCGCCTGGCCCCTGTTAAGACAGCAGCAACATCACCCTCCCCCCATAACAATTTCCCCTTTGCCCATACTAGCCAATATTCACTCCACAAGTGAATAAATACACTAGAGGATCCTCTCAACAGTAGACGTGTTTGAAACAACTGGTTTGAGAGGACATTGGTTTTACAGGTCAGAAAGTTGCCGAGAAGGGAGTGAGACAAGAAAGAGAAAAGTCAATGAAACGTGTAGAAAATGGAGGCAGAGGGATTCAGTGAGGCTGTGGGTGGGTGCACCAACTAACTGTGGACTTTTTCTGTTTTGTTTTGGTTTTTTGCCTCCAGGGTTATCACTGGGGCTCTGTGCCTGTACACTGCTCCTGGAGTCTAATTATCCCCTTTCATTGCCCTTGTTTTTTATTGTTATTATTATTGCTATCATTGTTGTTGAATAGGACAGAGAGAAATGGAGAGAGGAAGGGAAGACAGAGAGGGGGAGAGAAAGATAGACATCTGCAGACCTGTTTCACCACTTGCGAAGCAACCCCCTGCAGGTGGAGAGCTGGGGGCTCGAACCCGGATCCTTACGCTGGTCCTTGCACTTTCCACCATGTGCGCTTAACCTGCTGCACTACCGCCAGAGCCCCCTGTGGATTATTTCAACGATGCCCCACTAGTGGACAAAACCACTTCAATTATCCACTAACTTCTTATCATTTCTTGAGCATTTTCCTGTGGAGTGTTGATTTATCTGTCCTTCTGGATTCGAAAAGTAAAAATCTGAGAACACCAAGGCAGAATGTTAAAATGCCACGTCTATGACATCTCTACGGTTGGACCAGTTTCTTCTTGTAGGCCAAGTACCACGCACTTTGCTAGGAATGAAGTCAGAGGCAGGAACTTGCATCTCTTCTTGTCGTTCCATCCTAAGTGATAGCTCTCAAAAGTCAAAATGATGCCAGATAATGAGATTTTTGCCAAAGGAGATTTACTCTATCTCATGAGAGGAAGAATCTTTGAACATTCTGTTTTGCCCTAGGAAAAGCCCACCCTTCAAGCGGCACAAGGGACTGACATTTTGAAGACTGGCCGGGGTCCCCCTGCACCTGACTGAGCAGGCAATTACCAAGTTTGAGCCCCAGCTCCCCTACTGCACGGGGAAAACCATTGGGAAAACTTCACAAGGGGTGAAGTAGGGCTGCAGGTATCTCTGTCTCTACCTTCTTTACTTCCCCCTCCACTCTCAATTTCTCTTTGCCTCTACCTAGTAATCAATAAGTCAATCAATCAGTAAATTGGAGCCCGGGCGGTGGTGCACCTGTTGAGCGCACATGTTACAGTGTGCAAGGACCCAGGTTCCAGCCTCTGGTCCCCACCTGCATGGGGAAAGCTTTGCGAGTGGTGAAGCAGGGCTGCAGATGTCTCTCTCCTTGTCACCCCCTCCCTCTTGATTTCTAGCTGTCTCTATCCAATAAATAAGCTAATAAAATAAAATAAAATATATCTTTAAAACACAAATAAATAAATCGGAACTGAAGTTTTATCTGCATAGTATCTGAGATTCCTGAGTGCACATGTGACTTTTGGGTATAATTTTTCCTAGCTTTGATTTGATATGAGCATGACAATGTAGATTTGGAGCAAGAAAAAATAGAAAAAGAGGCAGATGATTTATTCTATAAGCTCACAGAATCGAATAGGACAGATGACGGCAGGTAAAACCAAAATGCAAAGGAAATGTGTCAAAACTCCATATCAAAAAAATAATGTTTCCTAGTGACTGAGCTAAGAGTGAACCTAGTGATTTCTGAGAAGAGGTGGCAGAGTTCTTATCAGGTGTGTGTATGTGGGGGGTGCAATGATGTGGAATTCAAGTCTGAAAGTCATGCCTCCACGTACCAAGATATGAGGGACAATTCCATCACTGATCAGACTGCCTGCTAGCAAGCGGCCAAGGGATGAGAAGAGTAAGACACAGACACTAGAACCAAAGGAAATGCTCCAGTAGTTGCAAGGAGGAATGCAGAGTACCGGCTGTGGGTGGGTGGTTACAACACGGCAGGCAGGTCGGTCCACACTCCCAGCCCGTCTCTTTCTTTCCCTGTTATCCTATAGTTTGGGCAATGTTTCCTGCCGGTCCCTGTTCAGACATCAGATGCCGGGCTAGCTTCTTGAGCAGGAGACAGATGACCAGGGACTCATGGCTGAGCCGGAATGCAGTGCCATGCCATGCTGGCTTTATTCATCTGCTTTTATACTATCCAGGAAAGAAGTGGTAGCGTGTAAACACAGGGTGTGACTAGGAGAGGGGGCGGAGAGAAAAGAAAATGCTAGCCAGTGGGATTAAACCAGTGCCCTGCAGGCAGGGCGGGTCTCAGGTAAAACAGTGATTATGTAAATAGACCACAGTGTTAAGCAGGGGGAGCTGGCGTACTACCCAGCAGTTTCCATTTTATAAATAATAATAATAAAATACTAAGTTCTTTTTTTTTTAGGATAAGCGTCTTATGGGCTGAGGACAAGAAAAGTAAAGACATTGGAGTGTGGACAGGGAAGTCCCTCAAGGTCTTAGTAGACTGTTAGCCTTTTCTGAAGTTAATGACCAGACATGCACATACTTGGACAGGGGCTGCTGGTTGAGCTTTGCTGTTTCTGCTATATTGGTCCATTAATGGTTCTAGAGTAGAATATCATTTCTGAGCAAAGCCGCCATCCATACCATTTCTTGTTAAGATGAGTCATTATTTCTGTCTCCTATCTTTTTTCTGAATTCATCTGATAATCACTCAACTCGTTCAGTTCAACACTTTCATTTCAAGATACACTGAGCCACTGTCTCCAACTGAAAACTGGTCTTCACTTAGAGACCCGGTTTAACTCACCATTGCCCTGCAGGAACTTTCTCTGCTGTATCTTTATTCACCTTTCCTACTACATGACCTCTTCCAGATGACATGCACACATCTATCTCCAACTGTATCACAGGCTCTGCAGCCAGACAAAATCCTTAGATCTGCTGGAATGAGCGTATCAGTCAGCTTATATTTTAAATGATAAAACAAGTAAACTTCAGTTACATGTTTATCTATTTGAATTGAAATTTGCTGAAAGGCCTTAAAGAACTTGTATTTCCTTAATTCACAGTAACTTCCATGGCATGAAATGTATGGAACTTAACTGAATCATGTCAAATCACATAGAGGCATAGTGTATCTCATTCTGTGAATATGAATATCTCACCAAATATTAAGTCATCCAGCCAGCTGGGGGAGGAATAGAATTTAGAAATTAAATGCATCAGTAGCAAAAACACAATTCTAGGTTCATTTTTGACTTCCAAATAATTTAAATTATTTTTTATAATAATTTTTTTAAAATTTTATTTATTTAATTCCCTTTAGTTGACCTTCTTTCTTTTTATTGCTGTAGTTATTATTGTTGTTGTTATAGCTGTTGTTGTTTGATAGGACAGAGAAAGATGGAGAAAGGAGGGGAAGACAGAGAGGGGGATAGAAAGACAGACACCTGCAGACCTGCTTCACCGCCTGTGAAGCGACTCCCCGGTAGGTGGGGAGCCGGGGACTCGAACCGAGGTCTTTACACTGGTCCTTGTGCTTTGCGCCACCCAAGCTTAACCTGCTGTGCTACTGCCCGACTCCCCCAAATAATTTAAATTCTTATTATTTAGTTTTGTCATAAATACAGTGAAACTATTAATGAGATATACCTTCAGTTAAGTAACATATATTGTTATTATCCAAAATTTTTCTTCAAGAATTCTATTTTTCACAGGCAAACATATAAATCAACATTACATGTTTAATATATGTGTGACAAATCACAAATACTCAGACCTATTCCACTGTAAGCTTAGTTAATAATGATTACATTTTCATTTCTTTAACTAGTTATTTATTTAATTGCTACTAGGGTTATCATAGGGGCTCAGCATCTAATAAAGAACCCATCCATTCTGGAAGATATTCTATTCCTTTTTACTTTTATTTGTTTTTTGATTCAAGACAGAAAGAGATTGAGAGAAATGTGGAAGTAGAGGAAGAGAGACAGTCATAGCCCTGCATCGCCACCGATGAAGCACCCCTTGCAGGTGGAGACCGGAGTCTTGAACCCGGGGCCTTGTGTGTGGCCATAAACACGTGACTAGCTGTGCCACTGCTGGGTCCTTCCTTACTGTCTTTTTTACTCCACTTCATACTGATGCCATGCCTATGAAATTCTGAATAATGGCATGAACTACCTCTGTAATAGTTATATGAATAAGTAGAAGCATAGTAACTTTTTCTAAAAAATAAAAAGCTACTATTCGTTTGGAGAACTAAGCATTTTATTAGATAAAGGACTTTGGAAAGGATTTTAAATATGCACTTTTAAACTAATCATTTTTCCCTGACACATCGCTTTCTGTTTAACTTATCAGTTATTTGATAGCAGGAGAGAGAGAGAGAGAGAGAGAGAGAGAGAGAGAGAGAGACATACAGCCCTGCTTTATGGACAGTGAAGCTTCCCACCCTGCAGGAGAGGGGAGTGGGGGTTTGAGCCCAGGTCCTTGTGCACTGTAATGTGCAAATACACCCTCACCTGGGCCCCCATGAAAGTACTTTGTTTGTTGCTTTTTTACACCAGAGCACTGCTAAGCTTTGGAGTCTGGTGGTACAGGGGATTGAACCCAGGACTTTGGAGCCTCAGGCACAAGTTTCTTTGCATAACCATTATGCTGTCTACCCTTGCCCATTAAAACATACTTTTTTCTGAGCACTGACACAATGTTCTCTCAAATTTCAGTAGTATAAAGATACATTTGGCTGAAGTAGTAATTTCTTGCTTGATAAACATTAATTGACTGATAGTTCAGTGTGCTAGCCATTAAAAGGAGTGAAAAGCCCGGCAGATGTGGGCTGTATGGTGTCAGGAACTAGAACGGCTACAGGCAAATGAGTGAAACTGGGGCGGGGGCAGCTGTGGTGGTGCCCTGGTTAAGCTCTGGTGTCACCGTGGGCAAGGACCCCAGATGAGCCCACACGCCCCGTCTGCAGAGAGGGGACGCTTCACAAGTGGTGAAGTAGGTCTGCAGGTGTCTCTCTGTCTTTCTGCCTCTAAATATAACCCTCCCCCTCTCGATTTCTCTTTGTCCTATCACATTAAAAACAGAAAGGAAAACACATTCATGAAACTGGAGCAATATTACACAACACAGAGAAGTTCAGTCAAAATGACTGTATGTAAGGCATTGATGGATACAACTCCTAGGAAAAAATATAACCCAGTAAAAACACAAACGAAATAATTAAAAAGTGTGCTGAAGATCTGAATAAACACGTCTCTGGAGATGACATGGAAACAGACAAGCATTTGCAAAGGAGCACAGCAGTACAGAACGCTAAGGGGATTCAAATCACAGTCACAGGGATATTGCGTCATACATAGTAGAAGAAAGACTGAAAAATTAATACTGGCACAACCAGGAAAGAAAAATACCCTGAAGTACTTTGGGTGGAAGTGTAAGTTGGTACCGTCAGTATGGAAAGTAGTTTTCAGCTGCTCAAAGCATTTAGAAAGCTCTGGGCTCCTGGTGCTTTAATGAAATCATACTCATCAACAAGGGACGGTTGGAAATCATTCACCCCTCCGTAAAAAAAAAGAACAGAAATAGAGCTAGTACATGATCCAGGATTCCAATTAGGAGTATAAAGAAAATGGAGACAATAATTTAAAAAAGGGAGCCGGGCGGTAGCACAGCGGGTTAAGCGCACGTGGCGCAAAGCGCAAGGACCCGCGGAAGGATCCCGGTTCGAGCCCCCCGGCTCCCCACCTGCAGGGGAGTCGCTTCACAGGCAGTGAAGCAGGTCTGCAGGTGTCTGTCTTTCTCTCCCTCCTCTCTGTCTTCCCCTCCTCTCTCCATTTCTCTCTGTCCTATCCAACAATGATGACATCAATAACAACAACAACAATAATAACTACAACAACAATAATGACAAGGACAACAAACGGGAAAAAATAAATATAAAAATAATAATTTAAAAAATATGCATCTTTCCCTTAGTTGAGAGAAAAAAAGAAAAATTCAAAATTCCAGTGGTCTAATCAATGGGGGCTGTGTGGAATTACTCCATGGAATCTTACTAGTTTCTAAACTTTGTTTAAGTGACTACATTTTGTAAATGAATGAGGATGAAATGCAGGTGTTGGTTGGTGATCATGAATACTGCTGTACAGACAGGTGAACTTTCATCACAAGAAAAACAAATCCAGTACTGTGTTGAAAGGTAAACTTATTGTGGAGATCATTTACAAGTACTGACAGTATCAGATCACTACGCTATGTGCTTGATACTGATTTAGTTCATCACATCTCAATACAAATGGGCAATGACAATTTAAAGCAATTGAATATTACTACTTTTTTTTTGCCTCCAGGGTTATTGCTGGGGCTCAGTGCCTGCACTATGAATCCACTGCTCCATGGGACAGAGAGAAGTTGAGAGAGGAGGGGAAGATAGAGAGGGAGAAAGACACAGGCAGACCTGCATCACCACTTATGAATATGACTACTTCTTTTTTTAATTTTATTTAAAAAAATATTTATTCCCTTGTGTTGCCCTTGTTTTATTGCTGTAATTGATGTCATTGTTGTTGGATAGGACAGAGAGAATTGGAGAAAGGAGGGAAAGATAGAGAGGAGGAGAGAAAGACAGACACCTGCAGACCTGCTTCACCACCTGTGAAGTGACTCCCCTGCAGGTGGGGAGCTGGGGGCTCGAACTGGGATCCTTATGCGGTCCTTGCACTTTACGCCATGTGTGCTTGACCCACCATGCTACCACCTGACTCCCAAATATGGCTACCTCTTAAATCTAATAACATATAGATAAATATCTCAAATTAAAATGCATATGAAACGATGGTACAGGGTCATATGCTAACTGTATTTACAAGTGTCCCATTAACAAAATTTAGAAAAATATGAATAAAATGGGTAATATGGTAAGTACTTTTTTTTCTCATAGAAGATATACTCATCATTGTAGATTCAAATGTAATGTAATTTAAATGAAAAGTAAAAAAGAAGCCAATATAAAAGTAGTTATAGCCTTTATAATTGAAGATAGCTTAAAAATGAGGACAGCTTAGGTCTTGAATTAATTAAGCCAAGAAGGTCAAGCTGATCATCAGAAACATTACTGGTGAGAGATGAGGGCTTAACTCTCAGTCCTTTCTTACAGAAATAGTATAAAATGGAAATTTGAAAAAGGAAAAAAAAAGCTATCAGGTATATACCATTTGCATTTAATTGGGTTAGGTATAGAAAGTAGATAATACATAAATAGACATATGCATATGCACACAACATACACACATGTATATGTGTACATGGGTAGCACATGTAGTCAAGAAAATATTTAATGTCAAGTGTTGGCTTTGGCATCCATCTATGATAAGTAGCAGAGTTATTTTTAAACATGTCTGTGCCATATGTTATGGATATTGATTGTCCTGATAGATTTCTCTTGAAGAGCAGACAGTGGCACAGATGACTTTAGTTTTGCTATTATTAAGGATAACTCCATGTGTATAGTAACCAATGAATGATATGTACGAAAATACGTTCATACAGTACATAATGACTTTTTTAAAAAATTAGTTTTTGTAGGAGTCAGGTGTAGCACAGCGGGTTAAGCACACGTGGTGCAAAGCGCAGGGACCAGTGTAAGGGTCCCGGTTCGGGACCCCGGTTCCCCACCTGCAGGGGAGTTGCTTCACAGGTGGTGAAGCAGGTCTGCAGGTGTTGATCTTTCTCTCCCCTTCTCTGTCTTCCCCTCCTCTCTCCATTTCTCTCTGTCCTATCCAACAACAATAGTAACAACAACAATTCTTCTTCTTCTAGCATTTGCCCTTCTTCCGTAGCCAGTCAACAGCGTCAGGTTGAGCCTGATGTAAAGTTTCGAGACCTCCTTTGAATCTGGAGAGGTGGCAGTCATTGACTCTGTGGGTCATAGTCTGTCTGGAGCCGCAGGGGCAGTTCGGGTCGTCTCTGGCTCCCCAGCGATGGAACATAGCGGCGCACCAGCCATGGCCTGTTCGATAGCGATTGAGGAGGGCCCAATCATAACGTGCCAGGTCAAAGCCGGGTTGACGCTCGCAGGGGTCTGTGATGAGGTGTTTGTTCTTGACCTCAGCTGACTGCCAACTCTGTTTCCAAGAGTCTGGAACAGAGAAGTTCAGTGTAGGCGTAGGGGACCAGATTGGGTGACGAGACGTCAAGCGTTGGACAGGGTGGGCGAAGATATCCGCGTAGATTGGCAGGTCCGGTCGAGCGTAGACGTGGGAAATGACCTTAGATGATGCCGCATCCCGACGAATATCTGGCGAGGTGATGTTGCTAAGAACTGGCAGCCATGGGACCGGGGTGGAACGGATGGTTCCAGAAATGATCCTCATGGAGGAATATAATTTGGAATCGACCAAGTGGTCATGGGGGCTACGGAACCATCCTGGGGCACAGTGTTCTGCAGTGGAATAGCATAATGCCAGAGATGATGATCATAGTGTGGAAGCGCTCGCGCCCCATGAGGAGCTGGCCAGTCTTGCAATGATGTGATTCCTCGCGCCCACCTTTGCTGCAGTTTTTATGAGATGTTTGTGAAATGACAGGGTGCGATCGAGAGTAACGCCAAGATAGACTGGCTGGGCTTCATGCCGGATTCTCGTATCGCCAAGCTGCACATTAAGCTCACGCGAGGCAGAGGCATGGTGTAGATGGAAAACAGATGATACCGTTTTTGCAGTGCTAGGGATTAGTCGCCATTTTTTACAGTAATTCACATATCAGAGACATGTCTTTCGTGAGTGTTTCCTCGAGGATGTCGAACTTGGATGCCTGTGTTGCACAGCAGATGTCATCAGATGAACTTCCTTGAAGAAGTTTCTGGGAGGTCATTGATGTAAATATTAAATAGCGTAGGAGCCAGAACAGAGCCCTGGGGGAGGCCACTTGAGACAAGTCTCCATCTGCTAGACTTGTCACCCAGATGTACCCGGAATCTTCTGTTTTGGAAAAGAAATGATACAGAAACAACAACAATAAAAAGAAACAGCAAGGGCAACAAAAGGGACTAAATAAATAAAATATTTTTAAAATTTTTATTTATTGGATAGACACAGCCAGACCTCAAGAGGGAAGGTGGAGAGAGACAAGGGGAGGGTGGGTAGAGAGACATCTGCAGCCCTGTTTCACCACTCCCAAAACTTCCCCCCTGTATGTGGGGACTGGTGGCTCGAACCCAGGTCCTTGCACATTGTAACATGTACGCTCAACCAAGTGCACCACCACCTGGCCCTGGAATAACTTTTGAATGAACTTCTCAGTGGTACTGGTGAACCAAAAAGATTTGACTTTGTAAAGATATAGATGTATTTAAATCTCCTAACTTTCATTTGGGATACTATTGTTGTTTATTAATATATTATCTTGTATCATACACCATGCCATATCAAACTACTTAAATTGGTCTTAGATTCATTATAGATATATAATTTATTTTCCCTTTTGCTGCCTTTGTTGTTTTATTGTTGTAGTAGTTATTGTTGTTGTTATTGATATTGTTGTTGTTGAATAGGACAGAGAGAAATGGAGAGAGGAGGGAAGACAGAGAGGGGGAGAGAAAGACAGGCACCTGCAGACCTGCTTCACCACCTGTGAAGCCACCCCCTGCAGGTGGGGAGCCAGGGGCTCAAACCGGGATCCTTATGCTGGTTCATATGCTGGTCCTCTGTCTTTCCCTCCTCTCCAACAACAGCTGTAACAACTATAGCAATAACGACCACAACAAGGGCAACAAAATGGGAAAAAATAGACAGAGGGGCAGTGGATTCGTAGTGCTAGCACTGAGCCCCAGTGATAACCCTGGAGGCAAAAATAATAACTAAATAAAAGTAAAAGATAAAATATTTTACCTACCATTCTTTACTTTCTTTTACCAATATGCTCAAGGTATAAAAACTCATTTTGGAACTTACCTATATATATTCAAAAATGTAAAATCAATACAAAAACAACTTTTAACCGGAAAATTACCTTGGGGAGCCTTTAAATATTTCTATACATCTCTGGCAGTCTGTAAAAACTTTATGATGCATCTTCAAGAACTCTATTTATTATCAAATATAAGTCTTATAGCCTACTAGCATAGTAGTTGAATTGGAAAAAAATAGCAAAAAACAAGTTTCATAAATTCACGTACATACTTCTTTATTTTAGCGTTACGCTTCTGGCAATCATAGAACAGCAAATCCACAATATTTTAGCCTTATCGAAGCATTGGCAAGAAAAAATCGCTACTTGCCTATTTATTGAATAAACATGGTATTTACTTCATGTCTTGAATTTTAGAGAATGATTTTTCTACATCTAAATGTCATGATCATTTTATGTGCTTGAGGATACCAGGTGAGAAAAGCAAAAATCTTTTGCCACTAATTCATTACTTCACACAGGTTCAGTTTTCCTGATTCTAATAAAATGATAGTCAATAAATCTTTCATTTTGACAATAAAAAAAACGCAGAAGTAAGGCTATTTCTAGACATTTGCTCTAGACACCTTTTTCCCCCCCACTTGCGATAATATTTTACTAAGTAAAATTCTTAAAAAAGATAAAATCCAATATCTCAATTCCTCTTCACATGTATATTTCTCCCCATTCTCACTCCCAGGGGAAAAAAAATAAATAAAATCCACACTTTCCTCCAGAGAGAAGCTACAAAGGGTTAAGCAAAATCCGTGCTGACAATACTAGAAACAGTTCTCTCTGAGTGTGTGTTGGTTCACTGCTCCACAGGGCATAGCAGATGTTGTGTCTGGTAGTAAGAAGGACCCAGGAGGTGTGGCTGTCAATCACTTGGCTGTTATCTTTTTCTTTCTTTCTTTCTTTCTTTCTTTCTTTCTTTCTTTCTTTCTTTCTTTCTTTCTTTCTTTTTTTTTAATTTTCTTTTCCTAACTACAGGCTAAGCTATGGATCTAAAGCCCAACTAAAACAATCTTCCTCAGCTGGGGAGCGTGAGGTATCAATAACCCTTGGCAGAGGTGTCAAGAGCCTTGCTAGAACTTAACTACCCTGCTGACCAGACGCTTAGCAAGTTAACAAGACAGCAAGAAGTATTCTCCACTCTTCGAACACAACAGTTAATGCAACTGGAGAATCTTTGCATTTAAATTTTGGGGAAAAAAACGTATCTCAACAAAGTGCCTTTTATAAACAGAGACAAATATTATTCCACTTTGAGTTGAGGAGACTCTTTTGAAGTTTGAGGTTGGGCAGGTGCTTTGACTAAATGAAAGAGAGATGCTCAGAAAAGAACGACAGTCAGAAGTTCTCAAAACTCCCCTATGAAAGATTGTTAAGATACTAAAGTTACATTGGTTTCCGCCTTTACAAGACACTGATGTTTTATATGTAGGGACAATAATGTCTAACACATTACTTGAAAAGAGAGACAGACTCTAATCAATAATACTTAAAAAGGCAGTGTAGATAAACTAAATAATATAGCCGCCTATCTGCAGAGTGCGGCAAAACGTATGAAGGTTCCCGGTGAACAGTATTTAGATCACTGCAAACCTGGAAAACCATTATGAAATGAAATTATTTGAAATGTAAATCTTCTATTCAGAAGATTGTATACCATGTTGATATAGCTGGATGCTTTCTTTTTGCAAGTTGCATGACTTTAGATGACACCTCACGCTTTCATTTATACTTAATTACATTAAATTGCAACTATGTATCTTTTCTCTCAAAAACCTGATTATATATTATTTCTAGAAAAATACATGGTATGCAGGAAAACATGAATATTAGCTTTAAACAATTTAATGTTGTTTGTCTTTGCTTGGAAATTCAATAATGCCATCAGCCTGTGAGACCTCTTAGAGCTCAGCATTTCACACAGAGAAAGCCGCTTTCTCTTACGAAAGCACAGCAGCTGTGGCTCCCGCAGATCCCCTTAAAGACAGATAGAACAAAACACTGGGGGCATGAAATGGACTAGATGAAGCCCTTTGTCCCAGGCAAACAGGCTATAAAGTTACTATAGTAACATGCAGTATTAAACTCCAGGTGGATTAACTTAATCTTCCTCAAACAACAACAACAATAACAACAAAAAAAATGGTTAACAGAAACCAAACCAATAATAATCTCAATCACTCTACCCAAATATTGTTCAAGAAGTTATTTCTGATGGGTTTGTATAGATGAGATTCAAGGTACACTGGTTCATGCAGTGATTTGAAGAAATTCCAGAAGTTCAGGGTTTGTGAAACGAAATGCCGTCTTAAAATACGTTGATCAAGCCCAGAGTCTTGAAGTCTTGAGGAGCAAGAAACTGCAATTTACAATGAAGGAACAATTAGGCTACAGTCATGACATTTTTGTAAAAGGTCTGCAAGTACGTGGAAATGCTCCTGGTGAAACTCAGTGGTCACTTAGCAGCCTCCTCTTGGGATGAAGAGTCTCAGATTTGCACTGTGTTCTCAGGAACAGATTGTCTAAGGCATAGAGACTATGCGGTTAAGAGTGAGGGAACTCGTCTGTGGAATATGAAACAAGAAAGGAAATCAAGATAGTAAATGAAAAACCGCAAACTGATTTTTTTTTTAATTTCATAAAGAAAGCAAATCTCAGAGTCTCAGAGATACAGCAATTTCTCACTTGAGATCAATGCCGAGTCCTGCACATGCTTTGTGCAGCTATAGTTTAGGCTGTTACTCTTTCGCTGTGAACATCAGATACTGTTTCATCTCTGAATCACTCCTGCAGGGGAAACCTTACAAATTACCTAGTGCCTCTGCCTCTCTCTCCCTCCCTCTATCACCTATCTATTATCTGTCAATTCCTTATCTATCTATCATCTATCACTGATCTCTTTCTCTCTCTCTCCTTTCTATTGGTTTTGCTTAAGTTAATGCAATCTTTGGACCCCTTTTTTCAAATGTTAAATTCTAGTTTTTAATATACTTGAAAACTTCCAGTGAGGAAGTAGCTTAACATGCACGATTAAATTTATCGAATGATCATTTGCATTACTGCCTGGAATATGGTTTAATGATCTGAAAGAGTTAAGAGACTGTGAGGCGTAATGTATGCTCTGGAATTAGGCAAACTGGACTCAACACGAATATTTTTAGTAGGATTTAGCTAACAGTGTGAGACATACCTCTAATGGATTTAGTTTGAATAAACAACCTTTGTCTAGACAGCCCAAATGTCACAGGTAATGGTGCTCATTTTAAGTGGTAACTTCTAAGCAAATAACTGTAAAGTTACATTTTCTTCTGTACAGATACCTTATGAAATACACACACACACACACACACACACACACACACACACACACACACACATATAGTATCAAGGGCTGCATGTTCACCCACATGGGGAGATTTTAGTTGCAGACCATTCTTACTGACCACTTGACTACATAGGAAAATTAAAGACTTCAACTGTGATTGTTGAGAACTTACTATTAGTATTAAGTTATATTAAACATGAACCCAGGGTCATATGGGGGAGCAGAAGGTGGAAGGTCTGGCTTCTGTAATTGCTTCTCTGATGGACATGGCCGTTGGCAGGTGGATACACACCCCCAGCCTGTTTCTGTCTTTCCCTAGTGGGGCAGGGCTCTGGAGCAATGGAGACACATGTGTGAGGTCGTCTTCCCAGGGAAGTCAGATTGGCACCATGATAGCATCTGCAACTTGTTGGCTGAAAAACATTAAGATATAAAGCAGAACAAACTGTTTACTAGTCAGGAACCTAAAGGTAAGAATAGAGCAGATGAGATTTGGGGTCTCCATGTTGAAAGGAGCTTTAAAGTCTATTTTTGGTCTCCGCAAAGGGGCCCATGACTTTGCTGATTCTGTCTGAGCCTGACAGCTACCATGCAGGCAGGCTCAAGGGGAGGTGGTGTCAGAGTTAGTTTTCTAGGTAGGACTAGAAAGCTGGATCAGGGCTGAGAGAAGCTCCCAAGTGTGGGGAAAGTATGGAAATGCCAAAGACTTGTGAGTGCACATAATCTGTCTTAGGAAGAATTTCACATGTGGCTGTGTTTTGCTTATTTTATACTAGGAGCTTCATTGTTATTTGGGGCTTTCATATTCTAAAATTCTAGGACAAAAATTTATGTAGTTTCTTTTTTCCTTACCAAAAATAATAAACATAATTACGTACTTTTAAATATTTTATTTATTTATTTATTTATTTATTTATTTATTTGGGTAGAGACAGAAAAATCAAGAGGGGAATGGGAAGGTGTGTGTGTGTATGTGTGTGTGTGTGTGTGTGTGTGTGAGAGAGAGAGAGAGAGAGAGAGAGAGAGAGAGAGAGAGAGAGATTCCTGCAGCATTGCTTCAACACTTGTAAAGCTTTTTCCCTTCAGGTGAGAACCAGGGGCTTGAGTCCAGGTCCTTATGCACCGTAGCATGTGCACTCAACCCGGTACACTACCACTTGGCCTCTAAATGTAACTGTATTTAGATTTTAAAAATATAAATAATTGGGAGTCAGGCAGTAGTGCAGCGGGTTAAGCACAGGTGGCGCAAAGCCTAAGAACCAGCCTAAAGATCCAGGTTTGAACCCCCAGCTCCCCACCTGCAGGGGCACCGCTTCACAAGTGGTGAAGCAGATCTGCAGGTGTCTATCTTTCTCTCCCCCTCTCTGTTTTCCCCTCTTCCATTTCTCTCTGTCCTATCCAACAGTGATGATATCAACAACAACAATAATAACTACAACAATAAAACAAGGGCAACAAAAGGAAATGAATAAATATATATATATATATATATATATATAAATAATTAACAGTAAATTATGAAAAAATCTATTGTGTGACATGATAGAGTCTATAAAAATAAAATCAGGTAACATGTCTCTTTTCAGCATATAATTTCCTCATATAGAGAACTGTATTAAAAAGTTTTTATACAGGTAACAAAAATGGTTGTACATGAAAAAGAATGATTCATGCATAGAACTTTCTATTCTTCATTCTTTTAACTTTGTTAAGTAGGAATGTGTCATTTGAGGCTACAATTTGTTGTAGTGCTTGACAATATGAGAGTCTCCTCTCTAAAATAAAAGGTCTATAAATTCCAGAGTAACCACCACTGCATGAATTCTCTTGGGTGAGAATGAGTACTGATCTCCTATTCGTATAATGCATACCTTGTTATTTCTTTTTCTTTACTCTTCTCCTTTACTGCACAGTCCACATTAAATAAGAAGGCTGAGAGTTAAAATTAGTAATTAAAAGCATGGTTCTCTAATAACTGTAACAAACAATGGTAAATCTACTTCATGGTCTAACTTGTTTATAAGGAATTCAGTCAATGTTTTTTTTTTTTTTTTAAAGAAGTGACTTTAATTCATGAAAATTCACATAATGGGTAATCATTCATGCAGAGCATTTCTGCTATCTTCACTAAAAGAAGCAAATAAGGAATGGAATGTCATGTGTGTAGAGCTTTCAGCTGGAAAGAGTGTCAGACTCTTAAAATTGCTGTAATTTTCACCTCAGGCATCTCAAGGAGCTTAGTAAACCATCCAGGATGAATTCCACAACCATTTGTAAGCTCCAGCACCCCCCTCCTCACAAGCTCTGCAGGGTAGCTCAAACTTCTCCAAACGCCAGGGGCATCCTCCAAATCTTGTCTCTGGCCTCACAGAGCCTTCCCTCAGAATAACACAGCCACCCTGCTCTGATTTCCTATAGGATCAGGGAAGAAGAATCAGCAAGCAAAAAAACATTAAGACATTAAGACATTAAGGTGAAAAAAACATTAAGACAGTTTATGCATCGAACAAGTGTTTTAATGACTTTGGAGACTGTTTCCCAAGTTCCCTAACTCTGAAAGAAGTCATGTAAAACGCACATGCTAGTCAAACGATGAACACAGATTGTCTTTGAAGGTAATAGGCTCTGTACGGCAGCTACCTTATAAACGCACAACAAAGAGTAGTTGAATGAGCTTTACTTCTGCATTATAGTACTCATAAGGCTAGCAATAGACACTTAAGTTTTTTGTTTCTTTTTTGTTTTTATTTTATGTATTTATCTGGATAGAGGGAAGTTGGAGGGGGAGACACCTGCAGCACTGCTTCGCCATTCCAGAAGCCTCTCCCCTGCAGTTGGGGTCTGGGGGGCTTGAACTAGACACTTAAATTTTCTATTTTAAGAAAAATAAGCTTCTCCAAAATCTTTGTCTACAAGAAAATCCTAAGGATGGAGGTTGTGTGCTTGGAGGTGACTGTGTGGTAGGGCATTTGCTCTCATTTGACTCTGAATTTAGTGCCTGACACCACATCAAAACAGTCAAACAAGAGACAGTGGAAACTATTACTTTATTAGTTTTCACTACTACTTCAACAGATAGAAATGGGTTTTGCTGAAGACTGTTTCCATATCCTCTTCTAATTTTTGGATGGGGTCATTTTGTTGTTGTTGTTGATAGATTATCTGAAATCTTTATATATTTTGGTTATTAGTCTTTTGTCTGATGAACGACATGTAAATATGTCCCATTCTCTAAGGACTTTCTATGTTCTGTTAGCAGTTTCTTTTGCTGGCAGAAGCTTTTCAGTTAGATGTAGTTCCATTTAATGAAGAGACCCAAAGGACCAACAGACACATAAAAAAATGCTCAATCACTAATGGTCAGAGGAATTAAAGACAACAATGAGATATGCCTTACTCCTGTGAAAATGTCACACATTAGACAGGACAGTAACAAGTGTTGGAGAAGTTGTGGGGAAGAAGCATACCCTCCCCACTGGTTAGAGGGAATTCACGCTCTTTTCCTTATCTCCTACCCACTTCCTTTTCCAGCCGGCCACTTCCACCTTGGAAGATATAAAGGCAGATTCTTTTCTGATGAATAAAAACATTGGATTGCGTTCCCGCTCAGCCATGAGAGTTCCTGGTTCCTTGCCTGCGTCGCTGAACGAGCAGCAGCCTAGGTTGGCTCCAGTTGAATTCTCTCCAACCCGGAGAGCAAGTGCCCGGGAAGAAACACCCTCAGGCTAGCCCGGCAGTGGCTGACACACAGGGCCATGCACAGGGACCAGTGTGAAGGCTCCATTCCCCACCTGCCTCACAAGCAGTGAAGCTCTTTCTCTTGTCCTTTCTGTCTCCCTCTGCCTCTCTTGATTTCTCACTGTCATATAAAATAATAAATAAATAAATAAATAAATAAATAAATAAATAAATGGATTTCCAAAATGCTAGAAAGGAACTACCCTAAGGCTTAGCAATTCCCCTGCCAGGGATGTTTCTCAAAGAAGCAGATATATCCACTGAAAGACACCTGTACACCCCTACTTCATATTTTTATTTATTTTTTGTCATTGGATAGAGACAGAGAGAAATTGAGAGGGGAGGGCGGAGAGAGTTGGAAAACACACACACAGAGATAACTGCAGCCCTGTGGCACCACTCCGATGTTCGTAACAACAGAACTGGAGTGGCTCAAACTCAGACACAACCAGGTGAGTGGTCATGGAAGCTGTGGTTTATATGCACAAATGGATATGACTCAGCAGTTAGAAGCAATGAATTCATCTCCTTTGCCTTCTTTGGATGAGTGACATTCAAAATACCAGTTTGGAGGGGGCAGGCGGTGGCGCACCTGGTTAAGCACACACATTATGGTGTGCAAGGACCTGGGTTCAAGCCCCTGGTCCCCACCTGCAGGGGGAAAGCTTCACATGTGGTGAAGCAGGTCTGCAGGTGTCTCTCTGTCTCTCTCCCGCACTTTTCCCCTCCCCTCACAATTTCTCTCTGTCTCTATTCAAAATAAATAAATAAAGATTAAAAAATCAATTTTGGAAAAATATAATATCTAAATAAAATCTGAAGCCACATTAAATTAGGCATTTTGTGCTTACATATTAATCATCTTTAATAGTATACATAACATAACACATTAATTGTTTATTAGGATCTGAGACACTCACGGATAGAGTCTCCATCTGTTGTGTATATTTCTTCATCTTATGTACTTGAACTAATGTCTAGGCTCCACAGAATTCAATTTTCTTGTATTCCTGCTAACATACAGTAACATAGCCATATGTTATCTAGTGTCTAGAAGTTTAGAATTTATACTAGTGGCATACAAAGTTTGAAATAGTCCTGTTTGTTTATAAATCAATGTCCTCTCCTTCAAGAAAAATCACAAGGTTAGAGTTGAGGTCAAATTCAGACACAAAATAACAAAGGAAAACTGTTTGCAAAATTAAAATAAAATTAAGGAACTATTCTGAACATCTGACTCATTGAACAGGCTGAAGCAAAAAATATAATAAGGTGAAATAAATACCTCTACACAAGGTTACTGAGGTAGAAGAAAATCAGTTATATTCTCCTTCCTTCTTTCCTCCCTCCCTCCCGTCCTCCCTCCCTCCCTCCCTCCCTTCCTTCCTCCCTTCCTCCCTTCATCCCTCCCTCCCTTCCTTCCTCCCGTCCTCCCTCCCTCCCTCCCTCCCTCCCTTCCTTCCTCCCTTCCTCCCTTCATCCCTCCCTCCCTTCCTTCCTCCCTTCATCCCTCCCTCCCTTCCTTCCTCCCTTCCTCCCTTCATCCCTCCCTCCCTTCCTTCCTCCCTTCCTCCCTTCATCCCTCCCTCCCTTCCTTCCTCCCTTCCTCCCTTCATCCCTCCCTCCCTTCCTTCCTCCCTTCCTCCCTTCATCCCTCCCTCCCTTCCTTCCTCCCGTCCTCCCTCCCTCCCTCCCTTCCTTCCTCCCTTCCTCCCTTCATCCCTCCCTCCCTTCCTTCCTCCCATCCTCCCTCCCTCCCTTCCTTCCTCCCTTCCTCCCTTCATCCCTCCCTCCCTTCCTTCCTCCCTTCCTCCCTTCATCCCTCCCTCCCTTCCTTCCTCCCTTCCTCCCTTCATCCCTCCCTCCCTTCCTTCCTCCCGTCCTCCCTCCCTCCCTCCCTTCCTTCCTCCCTTCCTCCCTTCATCCCTCCCTCCCTTCCTTCCTCCCTTCCTCCCTTCATCCCTCCCTCCCTTCCTTCCTCCCATCCTCCCTCCCTCCCTTCCTTCCTCCCTTCCTCCCTTCATCCCTCCCTCCCTTCCTTCCTCCCATCCTCCCTTCATCCCTCCCTCCCTTCCTTCCTCCCTTCCTAACTTCCTTCATTTCTCCTATGACCGCTCCAGCTCTTTTGCTTTCTGTCTTCCATTTTGGATGAGATTTGAGACTCTGGTTTTTGCCTTTATCACTTATGTTTTCCTCCTCAAGTGACAGACATGGGATTCTTTGACTGCTTCTTATCTATGTGATGGAAAGACATGCAACAAAAAGTGACTTTAATGGCCAACTGAGTATTCTCTAGAAATGTTCTGAGTATATCTTACCTAAGTTTGCATGTGTTCATAAGAAAAACCATATTGGTCAAACTATTAACCATTCTTATACTAACCACGTGATTTTAAGACTTTAAAAATACTTCTCTGATTTTTCATTTTATTGTATGTGTTATCAAATAGAGAATGAAATGTAAGCTTCTGAGCACAAAGCCAATAAAAAGTAAAACCTTTATCAATTGTTAGCATTGTGCTTCTTATCATCAGCTCTGTCTCGCTGCTACTTTGCAGGTAAAAACACCTGATGACTTTATGACAAGAAATAGAATATTTTAATCCTAACAGGCCTCATAGAGAAATGGAAGTTGTTTTCAAAAGTATAAGGTGACAGTGATATTTATAGGATTTGAAAGTGAGGTTCAAAACTGCATAGGCATTTCAGTTAGTATTGTCTTCTTAAGTTCTTTACAGTAAAATCACTTTTCCTCTGTAAATACAATATCTAAGTGAGATTTCAGAGTGTCCATGCTTGTTTCTAATGTATCCTTGCTTGAATGACTCCATGAAGGTTAAAGAAGTAGAGAAGCGATCTGGGAGAAATACAGACTACATAACATAATGTGTTTTTTTCTTGGTGAGATTTTAAGTTCTAGCTTTGCTTTTGCCTTAATTCGATGTGATTCGGACTTTTGTTTTGCAGTAATAAAGCTTCTTGCTGACAAGTGGCCCTGAGTAACGTAGCATGTGTCAGCGGCAGTGTGGGGTAATTTAATATCATCTTCTACACTGATGTAATGTAAGAGGCATAATTCAGTGATGACTACTACTTTTACTTTATTTTTATCAAAATGGGGCTTAGGCCTCCTGCATGTGTAGTCACCACCACTCTGGGCCAGTTTTTTCATTTTTACAGATTTTGATTAACAAAGCTCTACTCAGCTCTGGCTTATGATGGTGTGGGGGTCAAACCAGGGACGTTGGAGCCTTGTGCATAAAACTCTGTTGCATAACCATTATGCTGTCTCTCTTAATGCCCTAATTCTTTTTATTTTAGAGTGAGAGAAGTCAGCGAAAGAGGGAGAAACAAAGATAACAAATTTCAATACTTTATCCAGGAAACATTCCACACAACATGATGTCCCCAGGTGGTGCTGGTGTTCTAACCAAGGGCCTCAGGCATATTGAGGGCTGTCTTCCAACCTCAATTAGGACAACTTGTCAGATCAATGTGCACATTGAGACTCAACTGACATATCTTTACTGAGATTTCCAGATGACCTTCAAACGTGAATCTTATTGTGAGGTTTCAAAAATGTCTCAAATTTATTTTTTAAATTTCTTATTATCTTTATTTATTGAATAGAGACCATCAGAAATCGAGAGTGTAGGCAAGATAGGGTGAGATAAAGAGAGGCCTAGGTCGAGGACCTGGCCCAAAAGGAAGATTGATTCAAGAGCAGTGAAGGAGTTCTGCAGGTACCTCCTGTTATCTCTTCACTTCCATCTCCTTCTCTCTTAATCTACTTCTGCCTTATAAGACATGAAATTAAAAAAGAAAAAGAAATCACAACAACAACGCTTCAGTCAATGAAGTGGGTGTCAGAGTCAGATACAGCACATGGGAAAATGAAGAAAAAGAAAGAAAAACCAAAGAACAGAAAAACGCCCTCTCCAAGTGAGCTGTTTTGCGGACCCTGAACATGAGTGTTCATGGGTATTCATTGCCCATGCCTCTCCCATGAGTGTTCATGGGTATTCGTTGCCCATGCCTCTCCCATGAGTGTTCATGGGTATTCATTGCCCATGCCTCTCCCATGAGTGTTCATGGGTATTCGTTGCCCATGCCTCTCCCATGAGTGTTCATGGGTATTCGTTGCCCATACCTCTCCCATGAGTGTCCATGGGTATTCATTGCCCATACCTCTCCCAGGAGTGTTCATGGGTATTCGTTGCCCATGCCTCTCCCATGAGTGTTCATGAGTATTCCTTGCCCATACCTCTCCCAGGAGTGTTCATGGGTATTCGTTGCCCATACCTCTCCCATGAGTGTCCATGGGTATTCGCCCATACCTCTCCCATGAGTGTTCATGAGTATTTGTTGCCCATGCCTCTCCCATGAGTGTTCATGGGTATTCCTTGCCCATACCTCTCCCATGAGTGTTCGTGGGTATTCGTTGCCCATGCCTCTCCCATGAGTGTTCATGAGTATTCCTTGCCCATACCTTTCCCATGAGTGTTCATGTGTATTCATTGCCCATGCCTCTCCCATGAGTGTTCATGGGTACTCGTTGCCCATACCTCTCCCGTGAGTGTTCATGGGTATTCATTGCCCATGCCTCTCCCATGAGTGTTCATGGGTATTTGTTGCCCATGCCTCTCCCATGAGTGTTCATAGGTATTCATTGCCCATGCCTTTCCCATGAGTGTTCATGGGTATTCGTTGCCCATACCTCTCCCATGAGTGTTCATGGGTATTTGTTGCCCATGCCTCTCCCATGAGTGTTCATGGGTATTTGTTGCCCATACCTCTCCCATGAGTGTCCATGGGTATTCGCCCATACCTCTCCCATGAGTGTTCATGGGTATTCATTGCCCATGCCTCTCCCATGAGTGTTCATAGGTATTCATTGCCCATGCCTCTCCCATGAGTGTTCATGGGTATTCGTTGCCCATACCTCTCCCATGAGTGTTCATGGGTATTTGTTGCCCATGCCTCTCCCATGAGTGTTCATGGGTATTTGTTGCCCATACCTCTCCCATGAGTGTCCATGGGTATTCGCCCATACCTCTCCCATGAGTGTTCATGAGTATTCCTTGCCCATACCTCTCCCATGAGTGTTCATGGGTATTCCTTGCCCATACCTCTCCCATGAGTGTTCATGGGTATTCGTTGCCCATGCCTCTCCCATGAGTGTTCATGGGTATTCATTGCCCATACCTCTCCCATGAGTGTTCATGTGTATTCATTGCCCATGCCTCTCCCATGAGTGTTCATGTGTATTCATTGCCCATGCCTCTCCCATGAGTGTTCATGGGTATTCGTTGCCCATACCTCTCCCATGAGTGTTCATGGGTATTCATTGCCCATGCCTCTCCCATGAGTGTCCATGGGTACTCGTTGCCCATACCTCTCCCATGAGTGTTCATGGGTATTCATTGCCCATGCCTCTCCCATGAGTGTTCATGGGTATTTGTTGCCCATACCTCTCCCATGAGTGTTCATGGGTATTCATTGCCCATGCCTCTCCCATGAGTGTTCATAGGTATTCATTGCCCATGCCTCTCCCATGAGTGTCCATGGGTATTCGTTGCCCATACCTCTCCCAGAAGTGTTCATGGGTATTCGTTGCCCATGCCTCTCCCATGAGTGTTCGTGGGTATTCATTGCCCATGCCTCTCCAGGTCAAGCTGCTATTGGATGATGTGCAACACTTTTGATGACTTCAAGCTGCATAATGCAAAGCTGCTGAGTCCCTTTATGAGCCAAACATATTAACAGTTGGTTCAGTTAAGACTGTAAATTCTCGACATACTTACCGAAAACTTCGATATTAAAACTATTCAAATGCTTGCTTTAAAAAAAAATTTTATTATCTTTATTGATTGGAAAGAGGCAGTCAGAAATTCAGAGGGAAGGGATGAATAGAGAGGGTGAGAGGCAGAGAGACAACTGCAGCACTGTTTCACCACTTGTGAAGCTTTCCTTCTGCAGGTGGGGACTGGGGACTCGAACCCAGGACCTTGAGCATTGTAATATATGTGCTCAACCAGGTGCGCCACCACCCGGCCCCACAAATGCTTGATTTAAATACATACTTTTTAATTAGTAAAATGTTTCTGTGAAGATCGCTTCCAGTTTTCAGCCCAATTCAGATTTTTACAAAAGCATTTATTTAGAGTAAACTAATTTTCAGTAAAATAAAAAAACTCTCGGGGCCAGGTTGTAGAGCAGCGGGCAAAGTGCATGTAGTGCAAAGAGCAAGGTCCGGCATAAGGATCGGGGTTCGAGCCTCCCACACACACCTGCAGGGGAGTCGCTTCACAGGCATTGAAGCAGGTCTGCAGGTGTCTTTCTCTCCCCCTCTCTGCCTCTCCTCCTCTCTTGATTTCTCTCTGTCCTATCCAACAACAACGACAGCAATAACAATGATAAAACAAGGGCAATAAAAGGGAAAAAATTGCCTCTAGGAGCAGTGGATTTGTAGTGCAGGCACCAATCCCCAGCAGAACCCTGGAGGAAAAAAAAATCTCTATAAGGAAACAATTATTTTCTTCATGTGTATATTAAATGTTTGCTTTCTCTGATACTCTTTTCACTATGAAAACTATGTTTTATATGAAATCTTTTGTGATAACAGGTCAAGAGATCATTATATGGCATCTTACCTGAACTGACATTGGCAAAAAAGATTGATTAAATAAATATAAGCTTAGTCTTTCTTAGCTTAAGATACTAGCTTTTAGAGCAACATAATGTGTGCAGAGTAATAATAATAATAATAAATCAATAATTCTCTTTAGAAATACACCAGACAAGTATTGCTACTGTGTTAGCAGATTATGGTTTGGTTGTTTGTTTTTATTTTTCCTGTAACAGTTAACAACATAAACATTATGCGGCATTTTGCTGAATACACCAAAGCAAGTGTTTTGAATAAAATCACAGGCATTTTCATGTTTCTAATGCCTGCACTATTGGAAGAAAGGAAAACAAAAAGAAAGGCAGAATTTCTAGAAAAGCTACTTTGGTACTATCTAAGACAACAGCATCCTTATTTCTCTGGGATTTTATTTCTTTCTTGTAGGCTTAACATCTCCCTGCATGAACAAAGGAAATATCATGTGAAAAGGGCTTCAGGCTAGCTACTTCCAAAAGGATTCAACCTTCTGAGTGCTATCAGTATCATCCCACACCCATACACTTAGCACTTTTGAATACATTTACTGAAAACCACTAATAAAGCAACAATCTTAGTCTGGTTCTTAACCATGTGTCACAGTGAAATAAGTTCACGTAAATCTGTGAACTGCACGACAATGATCAAATTAACAGTCATTTCAAGAAAAAAAAAATGCCCCTCAGGCTGAAAAATAATTAGTAGTCTCTCACTATCTTTTCCTCCTAATAAAAATCACAATTTTATTGTTGACTGTGCTAATAAAACACCTCCCGTGACCCTGATGGAGATTGATGTGAGATGCGAGGACGGTTCTGTGGCACACTCACACGTCTCACTGAACATTTCTGTTTGGCTTGATGTGAGATGCGAGGACGGTTCTGTGGCACACTCACACGTCTCACTGAACATTTCTGTTTAGCTCTTCATCTGGGACCACAAGTTCTCCTAGAGGCTGAAGAACTTTCCTTACAGTGTAAGGCAACTTGTTCATTGCTGCCGTTACGAAAACACCCAGTCGGACATTCATTATCTTTGAAATTTAACTTTTAACTGCACAATCTGGATCTTGAGAGCACTGGTTATGAGCAGAAACAGCAGCAAGGAGCCCAACAAGCAAACCGGCAGAACCCACCTGCTGTATATGTGTATCTGTAGGAGCCAAAGCTGAGTCGCAGCTTTTTAGAGAAGCTTTATGTTGAGGAAGTCAAAATGGTCATAGGCTCTTGGGTGTATTGCCTTCTGTTATTGATAGACACTTCATAACTATCTGAATATCTTTGTACAAACAATATTGGAGGTGTTGGACAGGGACTCAAGGAAATACAAAATAAAAATCCCTCTCCTTGAGTTGATTTTCAAAAATATGACATAGTGCTTTTATACTCAGTTGCATGAAGAGCTGATGCTGACAAATGATATTTCAAATCTGCAAATTTGAGGGTGAAATGCTAGTTACTTTAAACAAATATAGCAGAACACAGAAACCTGATAAAGTCGAACATATACCAAAGCATGCTGCTCAGAATATTGAATAGTACCTGTGTATTGAAACTACCATTAAGGAGAAAGATAATTCACAAGTCAGCACAGTTCAAGGATGGTTTTTGAACCGGGCAAGTTGAGAAAAAAATGTCTTTTCCATTGAATAGCTTTGACTACAGTGAGGGAAAATTCATGGCCATAACTAATTCTAATACAATCAGGCCGTGGTGACTTACTGTAGTGACCACATACTAAGCCTTAGCATAGATTGTTACTCTTGCAAATTCTTAGAATTACTCTGTAATCTAAGGATTTGATCTTAGTATTAGTAACAAGGAATTTATATACACATGTATATAGATTCCCAGGGAAAAGCAACTGGACACTTCAAACACATGTGATATTTATTGCAATTTATAATTTTTGAATTTTTAAAAAATATTTATTCCCTCTCGTTACCCTAGTTTTATTATTGTTGTTATTGATGTCTTTGTTGGATAGGACAGAGAGAAATGGAGAGAGAGAGAGAGGAGGGGAAGACAGAGAGGGTGAGAGAAAGACACCTGCAGACCTGCTTCACCGCCTGTGAAGCGACCTGTGAAGCGACTCCCCTGCAGGTCGGGAGCCAGGGGCTCAAACCTGGATCCTTACGCCAGTCTTTGCGCTTTGCACCACCTGTGCTTAACCCGCTGCACTACCACCTGACTCCCAAAATTTTCAACTTTATTAGAAAACATTAGTTAGCTAATAATGATAGCATCAGATTAAGAAGCTAGAACAAGAAATGCCAGTTTCACAGGTGGTGTTACAATATCATATGAGAAGATACAAATTTCCTGAAAGCATCATATGAGAAGTGATGTTTAATTAATTTTTATAGAAGGGACAGCTCAGCCTTCCTCTGAACTCCTTCTTTTAGATCAATATTTCACGGGATATCATGGAAAAATATATTTCCAAGGCCCAACAAGAAATAGTTAAATATCTTTAAAAATTTAGCATGACCACTCAAGTTAAGAATCTCTTGGATAGACTAGTCCCTTACAGATCATCTCATGGGACTGTATTTTCCTGGACGAAGTTTGACCACAGCCACATCTGATGGTGCTTTCTAGTAAGAGCAGGAGCTCAGCTCTGACTCCTGCAAGGTGGGGTCTAAAGGACTCTGCTTTGAGCACACTTGCTAAAGGTGTATTTGATGCACATTCAGTCAGTTTAAAGTGGCTATGGTGCAAGTCAGACTTGGAAGTGATACTTGAGAGTGTAGAGACCAAAGCTACGTCTTTGCTACAGATGCCACAGGGAATCAGAGTCACTGACACTAGTGTGATTATAATATAATTATGTGTTATTATTTAATAATATTATAAACATGATATAACACCACACATTAAAACACTGCTTTAGAAAATCGCTTAATAGGCGGAAGAAAGAATGTATCTCACTTTAAGCACTCTTTGAGATAGGGAACACTGCTCATTACTTGGGTTATGTTATCTTTAACATCATGACATCACTAACCTTTTGGGGGAAAAGGAATTCCTAAATGTCAGTTTCCATTCAAGATAACTGGTTTGTCTGGCTATGCCTAGAATTATCACCAAAGACTTTAACTTCTTTCAGCATAAGATGAACACTGGGGATATATCTTTTTTTTTCTTTTACAAAACAAAATTATGTCCTATCTCTCTTCCTCTTTTGAATTATAGGTAGTCAAGTATTTGTGAAAGAGGCGAACCTAGGGGAAGTGGTGGGTGGTATACTGGGTTGAGCATCTGCCTTACCATGCCCCAAAACCTAGATTCAAACCCTGGTCTCAAGCTGTAAGAGGGAAGCTTCATGATTAGTAAAGCAATCCTTCAAGTCTCCCTCTCCCTCTCCCTCTCCCTCTCCCTCTCCCTCTCCCTCTCCCTCTCCCTCTCCCTCTCCCTCTCCCTCTCCCTCTCCCCCTTCCTCTCCCTCTCCCTCTCCCCCTTCCCCTCCCTCTCCCTCTCCCTCTCTCCCTCTCCCTCTCCCTCTCCCTCTCTCCCTCTCCCTCTCTCCCTCTCCCTCTCCCTCTCCCTCTCCCTCCCCTCCCTCTCCCTCTCCCTCTCCCTCTCCCTCTCCCTCTCCTCTCCTCTCTCCCTCTCCTCTCTCCCTCTCCCTCTCCCTCTCCCTCTCCCTCTCCCTCTCCCTCTCCCTCTCCCTCTCCCTCCCCGTCTCCCTCCCCCTCCCCTCCCCCTCCCTCTCCCTCTCTCCTACTCTCCTCTCAATTTCCCTTTATCCAACCCTTCAAGTCTCTCTCTCTCTTTCCCCTCAATTTCCCTCTGTCCTATCAAGAAGGAAAGAAAAAGAGAGAGAAGGAGAAGAGAGGAGAGGAGAGGAGAGGAGAGGGGAGGGGAGGGGAGGGGAGGGCACACCTAGTGAGAGCAGGAGGTGTCATTGCAGTCAATGTTGCAAGTTACTGGGTGTCCAAACAAATACTCTACCCTTGTCAAGGGCCATACCACCCTGAACATGCCCAATCTCGTCTGATCTCGGAAACAAATACTCTACCTTTGGTCACTTCCATTTTGAGATACAAGTTGTTTTGAAAAGCTTTCCCTACCCTTTCAGTCTTGCACCTTAAGGTTCAGCAAGACAAAGAAAAAAAAAACTCCAAGAACTGTTAATGAAATCCCAAAGCAAGAAGCAAAAGCAAAGGGGCCAGGAGCTGGTGCACCTGGTTGCAACCCTGCTCGCAGACCAGGTCCAAGCCCTTGGTCTCCACACGCAGGAGGAAAGCTTCCTGAGGGACGAAACAGTGTTATAAGTCTCTTTTCCTCTCTGTCTTCTCCTTGACTCCTGGTTTCTTTCTATCTCTACCCAATAAATAATAAATAAAAATCTTAAAAGGAAAGAAGAAAAAATGTGTAGTTTCTGAAAAGTCAAGTCCATAAGTCTAGCCTTTTCCGTGTGTCCTTGCACCAGAAGGCATGGTTTGTGTAACTGTGTTGTTGAGACTATGACCCTGTTCTGGGGCCCATGTTTCTAAAAGATCAAGAGTGATGTCACTCCTCCCTGGGTGAATTCATAGAAAAATCAAAGAAAGATAAGTGGCACTGCACTGATATCTAGTCAGAGTTTTCATTTTGCTTATTACAATCTATGAAGCCTAGCCAAGCTATGACTTCTGTCTGTGGGTTTTGTTTTAGAAGGAGCAGTGTAACTCGGGACTTGAAGATAAATTGTTATAGTTTAAACTCTGGCATCTCAGTTCATAAAACAACCTACAGAGAGTTCATTCGATGCTCATTTTGAATTTGGTTTCTTCTTTTATAGTTCACTTCTTTTGGTGTACTATATCTTATTTATTTAAGGGTATATGTATTTATTTTTATGATACTGATGGCAGATATCAGGACAAAGTTGAGCTGTGGACTATGATAGTTCTGGAGATTAAATCCAGGACCTCTGGGTCTCTGGCATGTGAGTTCTAGACTCTAAAACACTGAGCTATGTCCTTGACCCTAATTCAGTTCCTGTATTTGTAACAATGATGTTGGCAAAGCACACTTCTAAATTAACATACGTTGAGGAACTTAACCTTTTAAAATTATTTATTTATTCATTCCCTTTTGTTGCCCTTGTTGTTTTATTATTGTAGTATTCTTATTGCCGTCATTGTCGGATAGGACAGAGAGAAATGGAGAGAGAAGGGGAAGACAGAGAGGGGGAGAGAAAGACAGACACCTGCAGATCTGCTTCACCATTTGTGAAGCGACTCCCCTGCAGGTGGGGAGCTGGGGGCTCGAACCGGGATCTTTACACTGGTCCTTGTGCTTTGTGCCACCTGCACTTCACCCGCTGCTCTACTGCTGGGCTCTCAACCTTTTTTTAAATATAAAAATTCTTCAGAGTTTGTTACAAAACTTCTAATTCATGGGAGCCAACTGATGGGCAGATGAACACATAAATGGACACAGATGATATACATACATATAATTTCTCAATTATTCAAGCTTGACTTGTAAATATGATCTCAATTTGCTACTGAGATGTAGAAAGATAAATGAATGCTAACATGTATCGCTTTTGTTGAGTCATTAATCTCAAAGATCTTCCACAGCAGGACGTTTCTATCATCTTTCACACTGCTCTGGGCTCAACTAAGTGAGTTTTAACTTTGTGTTTCTCTTGGGGTTACAAATACATGGTGTCTTGTGCTAGTGTAATACCAGCACTCAACCAGATCATTGACTAGAGCATCTTTTCTTCTTTTTAATGAGAGAGAGATACAGAGAAAAACACAGAGAGAAACTGCTAAGCCCTCGCTCATGTTGGTGCTGGGACTGAACTTGAGACCCTGGAGTCTCAGGCATGAGAGTCTTTTACAGAACCATCACGCGTTCTCCCCAGCCCCTACTGGAGCATCTCTAGATGGGGGTCTCTCTTTTTTTATTTTTTATATAAACTTTATTTTTATTTGTTGGATAGAGACAGCCAGAAATCAAGAGAGGAGGGAGTGATAGAGAGGGAGAGAGATGAGAGACACCCACATTACTGCTTCACCACTCACAAAGCTTTCCCCCTGCAGGTGGGAACTGGGGGCTTGAACTTGGGTCCTTGTGCACTGTAACATGTGTGTTCAGTCAGGTGTGCCAGCCCACCCACTACCCCCACTGGGCCCCAGTCCCAATGCTGTCTCTATGTAGATCTTTGGTCTAGCTTCTCAGAGGAAACATCCTGAGTACAAGAGAATTTATGAAAACTTCCAAGTTTCTCATTAGTCTGAATATCCCAGGGCTTCACTTGGCCATAACCTACAGAAAAATCTGAGCCACTAACTTCAGGCAAGACTCAAGAGGAGGGAAACTATTTCCTCTCTTCAACTGGGATTCAGCAGATGCATCAGAGAGGTAAAGAACTGAAGATGTCTGATTTGAACCATCACTCATTCTCATGTCTTCTTTCCTCCAAGAGACAAATGTCTCAGAATTAAAGTGAAATATTCAGTGACTGCACTTTTCCTTTCCTTAAAAATTATTTTGTTAATTAATATGAGAGAGAGAGAGAGATCACTGCTCACCACACCACAGGCATGGGGTTATTTAGTCTCAAGCCCCGAGACCTCAGGCATGTAAGCTGAACTAGCTCCCCAGACCACTTCTTTCTTCTGACATAAAGATGTCTGATATTATTCCAACTTTTTCCAGACATTTTTTTTTCTTGAAAAAGAGGAAAAGTGGGGGGGGGGGAATACAGGTCCAAAAAGGATGACAGAGGACCTAGTGGTGGTGGTATTGTTATATGGAAAACTGAGAAATGTTATGCATGTAAAAACTATTGTATTTACTGTCAAATGTAAAACATTAATTTCCCCATAAAGAAATTTAAAAAAAAAAAAAAAGAGGAAAAGTAGCAAAACTTTAGAATGGGAGTTACTTCATTGCAATTGCATATAAACCTTGCTACTAATGTTATGCCCTACTACAAATATGGTAAATAATAAAATAAAAAGCACAAAGAAAACATAGCTACCCTCACTTCAACAAAAGGAGCAGACCGATTAACAAAGTGGCTGGGGAGTCCTATCTCTTGTTTACATCTTCACGGTGAAACTGTTGTGTGTATGACTTTGAAGATTTTAAGTCATATATTACCTCCATTTACACAACTAATAAATATGAAAGCTGAGATACTAGCCCAGGGATTAAGCTTTCTTTTTCACTAGCTATGTTGCATTCATGAAAAGTCAATAAATAGTAGGAAAGCATACAGAGACAGTGGTGGTGGGGAAGTGTAGGTAGGGCAAGCGTAAGATGCAGCCACGGCTCTTTGTACTCAGGAACCATTGTCTGATACTTACTGGTGCCAACAAATATATCCTACAGCTCCAGATAGCTAAAGTGAATTTTCTTGTGGCCCCAGTCTGGGAAAAAATAAAAAACAAAACAAAACCATGGATGTAGGGAAAGGAGGGAAAGAGAGCAAAGTCATGAGGTCATGCAGCTGAGGTGCAGGGTGGCTGGGGCTGGCGTGTGAGAAGCACAGTGACAAGTCGTGAACAATGACTTACATGGGGAGGCCGGGGAGCTGGCCCCTTCCCGCCCCCGCTCAGGGCTCCCAGCCTGCTGCTGAATAGCCTTTTGGGTTTGTATAGAGGTTGAGAAAATTGAAAGAAAAGATGGGAACATCTATGCTGATGGTTGCATGACACTCTGCTTTTTTTTTTCTCCTTCCACTGTTTGAAAACAAAACAGCATGCCCATAGTAAAAGAAATTAATTTAAAATTTCAGTAACAGTAAAGAAATAAAATGTAACAAATCAAACAGACTACCTACTAATTGCTTAGCATTATGTTTGCATTCCAGAATTATGTTTGTAGCTCCATCTTAGAAGCAAGGAAAATCATATGAGCAGAAGTTACTTTATTTGATCCTTTTTCTAAACGGTATATAATTGTTTTAAAATAGAGTTTTTTTTTTTTTCCTTCGGAAAACCATTCTGACAAATACACATTTTAAAGAGAAAGGAATAGAATGCAAATGTGAAACATTACCCACAATGCTATTATTCTTTACAGCGGATTTATTTATGTTACCAGTTGAAAGACTAATCAAAACAGAGATTGTTCAGAAAGCTTAGGTCCAGCAAAATGTGCTTTCAGAACTCAGGCCAAATAAACATTTTTTCACTTATATATCTTTTGCATAGTATCATTCATATCTCTTAGGGGTTAAGTAGTCTCAAATTATTTTTCAGTAACATTTTTATCCCTTTCTATCTATGAGAGAAAATTGCATAAGTTAAAAGATAGCAAAGTGGAACGTTGTTCTCTGTCTGCTACTTACTCTTATCTAGGCATTCATCTAGATCCATCCAGCCCATCAGGAATAATAATTTATAACTATTTTATGATCCATATTTTTTGCAGCAAAATGCACAAAGTAATTAAGCCAAATTGAAACAATTAAAGAAATACACTATTCAATAACCAAGTTGACAAAAAAGTTTTACAGTACCCTAAGGAGATAAAGGGGCAAAAAAAGCCCTTATTGCAGTAATATCATCCCATATGTTACATTTATTCCTGCAAGCCAGCCGAGCTCAAATTAATTGTCCTGACTAAACTTTTCTTCTTGGAGAAAATTAAAGATATGCTGTTGTCAACACTTGAGCCCGACCTTGCCGACACTTAAGCGTAGAGAAGGGTGTGACATCCTGCCCCGGCTGCTTGTGCTAATTAATCACTCTGGTATTTAGGACCATTCAAGCAGACAAATTAATGGGGAATAATTAGTGTATCTTTGTTCCAGCTCAGCTTTGCACACCAGACACTCTTGGGGAGAGAAGGGAGTTTGCAGAGTGAGAGCCATTAGCAGGTGGATAGCTTCGCTTCTGTTCAGCTAGTTCTTAGCAGATTAGGAGGACGGCCAAATTAGCAGACATGTTACTGGGGTCAGGACACCCTTCTGGAAAGAAAGCTCTCTGTTTGGGTATCAGCTTTCACAAGCAAGTTGTGAATCCAGACACTGAATTTCATGAGACACAATTAAACCTCAGGGAAAGTAATAATAATTTCAAAGACCAAAATCAAGTCTTTGAAAAAGTATGATAAAAATTTTGTTTATTTTTATTGGCATTATGTGTATGCATTGATAGATTCACAGGAATAAATTCAGTTCACAGGAACTTTATTCTTACTATTGGATCACGTGATTTTTTTATTGAAGCAGACTGTTGTGATTAAATCGTACTCATAAATTTCCCAATTAAACAGGGAGATGCTTTTTTTTTTTTTTATTAGTTGCTATTGTCCTGAAGGTCTCACTGCTCCAGGAAGATGTGTTTTTACCGGTGGAACAAGAGAGTCAGAGAACTGCTCCCTTCAGCAGCAGATATACTAAAATTGGGATGATACAGAGAAGATTGGCATGGCCCCTGCGTAAGGATGCCACGCACATTCGTGAAGCATTCCATAAAAACAAAAAAAGACAGTCAAGGAGGTGGGGAGAGCAGGAAAGATACTGAAGCTCCCCTCAGTGCAGCGGTGGTCAGACTCAAGCCTGAGTCAAGTTCCTACAAAGCAGGCTTCTTCCAGGTCAGCTGGCAGGCCTGCCAAGGTCATGTAACCTGTCTACAGTCAGGGGGAGTGCTCTGCAGACACTCCCTATGGCCATCAAACTTAAGCTGCTTCTTCTGATAGGAAGCATGAGTGGAAAATTCAGACGAGGGCGTAATACACAGTCTGTGACTGGCACAATACTGAGTAAATCCTCTGGCCCACATTCCACTGTTGCATGATTACCATGTGCAAGTGGATGGAGGAATGTAGGTAAAACTAGAGCTCAGAGGTCAGTGGTGATTAAAGGTGAATTTTTTAATGATTTGGCTTCTGTAATGAGAATGAATTGAAGAGAGAAAAATTATTGAATTCATCAAATTCAGGGAGCAGGCAGCAGGGCACTAGGTAGAGTGCACACTCGTCACTATATGCAAGGATCCCGGTTCGAGTTTCTCCGGTCTGCACCAGCAGGGAGAAGCTTTACAAGCAATGAAATATGGCTGCAGGTGTCTCTCTTTCTCCAACATCATATCCCCCTGCCCTCTCAGTTTCTCTCTGTCCTATCAAAACAGAAGAAAAAGGAAAGAAAAATAAAAAAAGGAAGGAAGTGCATGAGTCTGCCAGGAGCAGTGAATTCACCCTGCGGGCTCTGAGCCCCAGCAGTGACCCGGGTGGCAATGAAAGGAAGAATGTTCAAATTCTCCTGAGTTTAATTCACCGTCTGTATTTGAATATGAGATTCTCTCTCCTCACTAGACAAAGCATATGATTCTTCTTTTCTTTTTTTTTTTTAGTTTTTATTTTTCAGTTTTTATTTTTATTTCTTTGTTTTTTATTTATAAAATGGAAACACTGATAAGACCATAGGATAAGAGGGGTACAACTTCACACAACTCCAACCACCAGAACTCTGTATCCCATCCCCTCCCCTGACAGCTTTCCTATTCTCTATCCCTCTGGGAGCATGGACCCAGGGTCATTGTGGGAGGCAGAAGGTGGAAGGTCTGGCTTCTGTAATTGCTTCCTCGCTGAACATGGGCGTTGACAGGTGGATCCATACTCCCAGCCTGTGTCTCTCTTTCCCTAGTGGGGCAGGGTTCTGGGGAGGTGGGCTTTGGGACATATTGGTGAGGTTGACTGCCCTGGGAAGTCAGGTTGGCATTATGGTAGTATCTGGAACCTGGTGGCTGCAAAAGAGTTCAGATAGAAAGCAGAACAAATTGTTGACTAATCATGAACCTAAAGGCAAGAATATTGTGGATGGAACTTGGGGGTCTCCATTTTGGAAAAAGCTAGTAGGTCTATTTTAGGTCTATTCCAAGGGGCTCAGGACTTTACTAGTTTCTGCCTGCACCTGACCTAACTTAGGTGACCTAAGTTATTCACCTGAATAACTTAGGTGACCTAAGTTATTGTCTAGGGGGATGGTGTCACAGTTAGAAAAAGGACCAGAAAGCTGGATCAGGGAAGAGAGTAGCTCCCAAATATGGTAAAGGTGTATTAATATTGATAATTGTAAACCCCACTGATCTGATCTGGGGCCCATATTCAGCACAGGAGCCTGTGTGACCTCTGCATCCCTGTAGGTCTGAGCTCACTTTCTGTGGTCACGGCTGGGAACATTCCAGGCTGCGGCAATTTCAGGACCCATCATCCTGGGGTGATAGGCAGAGTCTGCTATTCAGCCTTCCTTTGGAGAATGGAACAGTCCCTACCATTGTTGATCTACATAGAGGGCAAGATCCAATAGGGGCCCACAGAGGGGTCCATTATGTTGCTTCTGATGGAGATGACCAGTGACAGTGGAGAGAGGGATCTGTTAGAGGTCTAGGCCCATCATGTTTGTGTAGGAATCCCAGAACTCCCTGACTAGGGCCCCAGGTGATGGGATGGCTGGGTAGTGACCAAGTATGCCAGTATCTTGCCCTTATTCAGCTTTTGTAATCCTTACTTTGTCTGACAAGGTTAGCTTTGGAGTGACTGAGGGTAGGTGAGGAGGGTATCTAGATCTAAGTAGAAACTATTTCATCAGGTACTTTATGGTGTTTTTTTTTAGGTCTTTCTGCTTGCTTGCTACATTTATTGACTCACTACAAACTAATGCAAATATTATTTCAAATACCAGCTTTAAATATTCTGCTGGAAAAAATGTACTTACTTTGTTATTGCATAACAGTCTGCTATATAATACACTTATCTGGGCTTACTGCCTGTAATTATGTGAATATGGGTATATATATTTAAGTTACCACACATTTTAATAATTTAAGAGTGATTGATCTTTAATTAACAAAAATTCTGTTTAAACTGAGGGTATGGATCCACCTGCCAATGTCCATGTCCAGCAGAGAAGCAATTACAGAAGCCAGAACTCCTGCCTTCTGCTCCCCACAAAGAATTCTGGTGCATATTATTAGAGGGATAAAGAATAAGGAATCTTCCAGTGAAGGCAATGGGACACGGAACTCTGGTGGTGGGAACTGTGTGGAATTGTACCCATTTTATCTTACGATCTTCCTAATCATTGTCAAACCACTAATAAAAAATTTAAAAAGTACTTTTTATGTAAGGGGCAAATTTAAATTCCTACAGCCTGCTTTCTGTTTTTTCTATTTTTATTTTCTGTATTTCACCACCAAACTCTCCAGCTTACCCCTTAACAGCCAAGGCACAAAGAAGAGCCCTCCACGTCCTTGGCTTTCTGTAGAAGGTTCATCCCTCTGACCGCCTCAGTGTCTGACAGTGAGGGCCGGGATGGGAAGAGCAGAGCAGAGAGGTTCTAGTTCTCAGACCACAGTCAGAAAACAGATGGCTTCCACATCCGGTTAAATAATCCGTTTGTCAGGGTGACCCAAGATGGGTGTTGACCCAAGGTAGGGATTCAGAGTCAGCCATGGTGCCTCAGTGAAGGGGTTCAGTACTGCTAATAACCCACCCCTAGGTGACAAGACAAAAGACATCCACCCACCTGGAAGAGGCCATAAACATTTGGAGTAATGTTTGACCATGCTCAGCTTCTAGGTTTCATAAATAATAATTATTATTATAATGATCTTGAATTTATGCTAGTAATTAAGGAAAGGGAAATGAAAAAAAAAAAAGACAAACCACATATACTTAGAATTTCTGTCCTCACCTGCGGGAGAAAAGCTTCAGGAGTGGTGAAGCAGTGACGCAGGTGTCTCTCTGTCTCCCCCTTCCTTCTCAATTTCTAGATGTCTTTATCCAATAAATAAATAAAGATAATAAAAAAATAGTTCTGCCTCTTTTTCCCCCGCACAACTCCCCTGTCATTTTCTACTAATAAACAGTCCTGTAACCATAGAAAAGTCAGTGAGTATATCTGTTCTCTTTGGATCATTTATGTATAGGTCTTGACCACACTTTTCTCAGATGGATTAGTTGAATGAGAAGTAATCTGATGTCAAATATGTCCTGGAAAAACTGAGCCTTACTGATCAGGTCCCTTTGCCACATGACTACCCAGAATTTTTTACATGCTGTGATTGCATGATTGTCTTAGGAGGAAGCAGATATTCAACAGCAAGAACACCTAGTGTGACCTTACAAAGGGTGTGAGACTGCGGAGCCCAGTCACCCAAGCTCTTTCTTCCCTAGCCAGCTTGAACATTCTACGCAAGTGTTGGAACTGTTAACAGTGCACTTGGAGAGTGAGCTACTTTGCTTAGTGTTTGACAAGTCCTGGCCCCACCAGATTGGAAGAAGTTTCTGTGTGACTTCTCCGCCTCACCCCCTCCTCTCTTTCTTACTTTCCTTATCTGCAAAATTAAAAAAAAAAATTCTAAAGAAAATTTTTTCTGAGATCACTTGCTTGAATAAACAGAAATCTGGCCCCATTAAAATTGGCAATAATTGTGTTGTCATGTAAACGATAGAAAGTAGGGGAAACCTCTACAATTTGTATCAGTGGATCAAAAAAAAAATAGAGAAATGAAAACACTAAGCAGAACTTGGACTAGAGTTAGTGTATTGCACCAAAAAAAAAAAAAAAAGATTGGGGGGCAGGGAGGGTTCAGGTCCTGAACATGATGGCAGAGGAGGACCTAGTGGGAGTTGAACAGTTATGTGGAAAACTGAGAAATGTTACACATGAGAAATGTTATACATGCATATTCTACTGTATTTTACTGTTGAGTGTAAACCATTAATCCCTCCAATATAGAGATTTAAAAATATAGAGAAACAATCCTTTATTCTCAGGAATAAAATGGCATGAAAACTGATGTTCCTATAGAAATACAGAAATACTTCTTATGGGAGTCTGGCGGTGGTGCGGCGGGTTAAGCGCACGTGGCCCAAAGCTCAAGGACCCGTGTAAGGATCCCAGTTCCAGCCCCCAGCTCCCCACCTGCAGGGGAGTCACTTCACAGGCGGTGAAGCAGGTCTGCAGGTGTCTGTCTTTCTCTCCCCCTCTCTGTCTTCCCCTCCTCTCTCCATTTCTCTCGGTCCTATCCAATGACGACTTCAATACCAACAACAATAATAACTACAACAATAAAACAACATGGGCAACAAAAGGGAAAATAAGTAAATAAATAAATATATTTTTAAAAAGTTAAAAAATATTTCTTACAAAAATCTGTATCTCTGTGGTACAGAACTCTACATTCCACAATCATTCATAACATGACAAAATATTTTATACTCTACGTTCCTTGTGGGCCTCTCGGAGCCCTTGCCCTCAGTGTGGAACAACGGTGGTAGGGACAGCCCAGCTTAGCAAAGAGAGGCCGGGCCAACATACTCTGCCACTCGAGGACGACTGGTCCTGAAATGACTGCAGCCTAGAATGTTCTTAGCCATGACCATGGACTGGGACCTCAGACGCACAGGGATGCAGAGGTCACACAGGCTCCTGTGCTGAGAATGAATAGACCTAGGCCCCAGATCAGATCAATGGGGTTTACAGTTAATTATCTTTATAGACTTTTCCCATATTTGGGAGCTATTCTCTGCCCTGATCCAGCTTTCTAGTCCTATTCCCAACTCTGACACCATCTTCCCAAACAATACTTTTATCCCCCCTGCTTGTTAGCTGTCAGGCTCAGGCATAATTAGTAAAGTCTTGGAATATACCTAAAATAGACTTCCTGGCTTCTTCTAACATGAAGGCCCCAAATTTCATCTGCTCTGTTCTTACCTTTGGGTTCTTGATTATTAAACATTTTCTTTTGCTTTATATCTTTATTTAATATTTATTTTATTTATTTATTTCCCTTTGTTGCCCTTGTTGTTTTATTGTTGTAGTTATTATTGTTGTCGTCATTGTTGGATAGGACAGAGAGAAATGGAGAGAGGAGGGGAAGATAGAGAGGGGGAGACCTGCAGACCTGCTTCACTACCTATGAAGGGACTCCCCTACAGGTGGGGAGCCGGGCTCAAACCTGGATCCTTACTCTGGTCATAGTGCTTTGGGCCAGGTGCGCTTAACCCGCTGCGCTACAGCCCGACTCCCTCTGCTTTATATCTTAATTCTTTATTTTTTATTTTATTTATTTTATTTATTTATTCCCTTTTGTTGCCCTTGTTGTTTTATTTTTGTAGTTATTATTGTTGTCGTCGTTGTTGGATAGGACAGAGAAACGGAGAGAGGAGGGGAAGACAGAGAGGAGGAGAGAAAGATAGACACCTGCAGACCTGCTTCACCACCTGTGAAGGGACTCCCCTGCAGGTGGGGAGCCGGGGTTCAAACCGGGATTCTTATGCGGGTCCTTGTGCTTTGCGCCACCTGCGCTTAACCCGCTGCGCTACAGCCCGACTCCCTCTGCTTTATATCTTAATTCTTTTCAGCCATCAAGTTGTAGATGTTATCATAAGGCCATCTTGACTTCCCTGGGCAGACGACCTCACAAATGTGTCCTGGATTTCCACCTGCCCAGAGCCCTGCCCCACTAGGGAAAGATAGAAACCGGCTGGGAGTATGGATCTACCTGCTAACACCCATGTTTAGTGGAGAAGCAATGACAGAAGCCAGAACTCCCACCTTCTGCTCCCCATAAAGATCCTGTGTTCATACTCCCAGAGGGATAGAGTAGGGAAGCTTCCAATGGAGGGTGTAGGTTACAAAACTGATGGTGGCAACGGTGTGGAACTGTACCCCTGTTTTCTTACAGTTTTGTTAATCATTTAGTCACTAATAAAAAAACAGTAAATGAAAAGCGAATATACACTTTTTCTTCAACACTTGAAAACAAATATTCAGCTACTGCTGAAGTTCTGTTATGGGGACCTACCAAAAACTGAGGCCCTGGGACTGAATGAGAGCAGGGGAGGAGGATTAGTCTGCTGGCAACTGATGTCAACTGGGGGCAGAGATCTCCAGGTGGCCACTATCTTGTGGGGAATCAACATCAGTTTAAAATAAACGTTAAAATGGCTTTTAAATAATAATAGATAAGCATATGTACACTCACACATAGATGTGAACAGATCATTGAGGATGTAGATGAACACGTTGGTACTGCAGTTTAAATAGGATGTAAGACACATTATATAAACTTATGTTCAGAGCTGATAAAACAATGCTACCCTCAAGGAAAAAGCTACCAGAAAGCTTTAGAAAAAAATGAGGGGGTCAGGTGGTGGTGCAGCTAGTTAGGGGCAAATATGGCAACGTGCAAGGACCTGGTTCAAGCCCCCAGGCCCCACACAAATGGGGGAGCTTCCATACCTTTCCCTCGTCTCAGTTTCAGGCTGTCTCTATCCAATAAATAAAAATGATAGAGAGGGAGTCAGGCTGTAGTGCAGCGGGCTAAGCGCAGGTGGCGCAAAGCACAAGGACTGGAATAAGGATCCCGGTTCGAACCCCGACTCCCCACCTGCAGGGGAGTCGCTTCATAGGCGGTGAAGCAGGTCTGCAGGTGTCTGTCTTTCTCTCCTCCTCTCTGTCTTCCCCTCCCTTTCTCCATTTCTCTCTGTCCTATCCAACAACAACAACAACAACAATAATAACTACAACAATAAAAAACAAGGGCAACAAAAGGGAATAAATAAATAAAATAAATATAAAAAAATTTTAAAAAATGATAAAGAATAGGGCATGCTGGGAAAAAAGAAAAATGATATAAAACCATCTGTGTTCTTCTAGGACAACTCAGTTTTTAAAATTTCAATGTACAACTAGCATATCTAATAATTTCAGTTTACTCCTAACATCTCATTTTTTAAATTTAAATTTTAATTTTTTTATTTAATAAAGGAGACATTAACAAAACCATAGAATGAGAGGGGTACAATTCCGCACAATTCTCATAACCTGATCTCCATATCCCATCCCCTCCCCTGACAACTTTCCCATTCTATATCCCTCTGGGAGTATGGATCCAGGGTCATTGTGGGATGCAGAAGGTGGAAGGTCTGGCTTCTGGAATTGCTTCCCCACTGAACATGGGTGTTGACAGGTGGATCCATACTCCCAGCCTGTCTCTCTCTTTCCCTAGTGGGGCAGGGCTCTGGGGAAGCTGAGCTCCAGGACACATTGGTGGGGTCGTCTGTCCAGGGAAGTCTGGTCAGCATCTTGCTGGCATCCGGAACCTGTTGCCTGAAAAGAGAGTTAACATACAAAGCCAGACAAATTGTTGAACAATCATGGACCTAAAGACTGGAATAGTGCAGATGAAGAGTTTGGGGGGTATTCCCTGCCATTCCAGGTGGTCCACTCCCCAATAAAGTCCCCAAACCTAGATATAGTCCAGGTCCCCTGAGATAGAGCATAGGTTCACCCGTGCCCATAAACTAGGGGAAAAATATATACCTAACATCTCATTTTAAACCCCAAACTTTAGAGAAATCATCAGCCATCAAGTCTAGCTGACTTCTTCATCATCCTATTATCACCACTTACTCCTTCAACATCTGGTGCCTTTAGCAGTCAGAGTCACCAGGACAGTAACAACCGGAACTGTGTCATTTCAGTGTTAATTCATTGTCAGTAGATGAGGAGTCAACCTGGACAAAGCCAGCAACTCCTGATCTGGCATGGACCTTTGAACAAAGTGGCAGTAGGAAAACATACCCACATTGCTTTTGGAGCTGATTTTCTATTCATGACAGCAAACATCAGCTGTGTTCTGAGCTCAATGCCGCTGTGTATCCATTCACACCATCACCCCCTCGTCTTATTGATGGAATAATAATTCACACGTGGGTACATTATCGTCTCGCCCCATAATAGTTGTCACATGGGTGTGCTATCTTCTCTCAGTATCATCGACTTCACATGGGTGCACTGGTTTCTCTCCCTATAATAGGTGTCACATGGGTGTAATATTGTCTCTCGTCCTAACAGGTGTCTGCACACCGCACCTACAGACAGCTGAAGTCCTTCAACATCCTTCTTAACTAGCTCCCCAATGTTATCTTGTCTGCTTTCCTATCCTTTCTCCTATGGTCCTTGTTTAGACCACACACAGTCCAAGTTTCACCCTCCAACTTCATTCAGTATCTATCCTTCTTCATTCTGTTTTCTTTTAATGTCATCCCCTCAAGTTCCATCAGAGATGTGGCAAAATAAAGGATTATATTATTTCTTACAGCTGAGGAGCACTCAGTTTTTATATATACCACAACTTCTTTTCCTTTACTTATTCTTGAGGAGGCTAGTAGCTTAAAGTGGAGTTGCTGGCAAACGGATACAGTTTCTCATTTCACCAATGTAAGATCTGCAAGACACTCTCACTCCAAATGACATCCATCACCCTGTACCAGGGTCTGCCCGTTCCCCAGAACCCTCCCTGTTGTCCTGCCCTGAGTCCTCTAATTTGGAGCAACATAAGGTCACTTTCTGTTTATCTTTTATTTTCTTGTTTCTTAAAATCTGCCCTTGACTGAGATCACCCCATATTCACCCTTCTTTTTCTGGCTTATCTCCTTAACATGATTCCTTCAAGCTTCATCCAAGATGAGGTGAACGTGAATTAATAATAGCTGAGTAGTATTCCATTGTGTATATAGACTATAATTTGCTCAGCCACTCATCTGTTGTTGGACACCTGGGCTACTTCCAGGTTTTGACTGTTACACATTGTGCTGCTATGAACACTGGTGCACACAGATCTTTTTGCATGGGTGTGCTGGGTTCCTTAGGATCTATCCCCAGGAGAGGAATTTCAGGGTCAGAGGTCAGGTCCACTTCTAGCCTTCTGAGAGTTCTCTAAACTGCTCTCCACAGAGACTGGACCCATTGATATTACCACCAGCAGAACAGGTGGGTTCTTGAGGATTTTCCTATACATTGCCAACATAAATGAAGTCATTATTTCTTACCTAGAGTGTTACAAAACCCCTCTCAGCAGTTCTCCCTGCACTCAATCTGTGCCTACTACAGTCTATACCTAGCAGCAGTCAGGCATTCTATGAAGAGGTAAAATAGGCCATCACACGTTGAGACCTATCCACGCAGATGTCTGTCCTACGTAGAGTAAGAGTCAAATGCTTCTGAACAGCTGCAGTTCTCTCTGAGGTAGCTCCCTGTCACTTCTTTGACCTTCTCATCCAGCCCCTTCTTCTCCCCTCTTCCACAGCTCGTTGGTAAGTTATAAACATATTGTTGTTTCTGTAATTGTGGGAACAGACCTAGTGTTTTCTCATTTATGATCTTCAAGCTATTTTGTCACATGAACTATTCTCTCCCTCATGCTTTGAGTCACCTGTCACCTATTCAGTCACCTGCTCACTGGACACTCTGTCTAAAATTACGTGCTCATGAGTTATCACACAGAATGCTTCCTTCATCATCATCCTGCCTTTTCTCCACTGTGACTATCACTAGTTAATGGAACTTAGTATTTGTTCACTGTATGTTTTACATATGGACTATTTATTTTACTTATTTAGAACAGAGGGTCCATCCAGAGTCATTTGTTCCTGTTCTATTCTCCCCAACACCTACAACAGAAGAGAGTGTATTTGTTGACTAAGTTAATGGATGAATAAAAACTTCATGAAGTTTAGTCTAGAAAGTTCCACTGTGAAGTTAACGGTGTCTTGCCCAGTAGAACACACTAGGAGAAGCCAAGTTTTTGTCACAGGTCACCATCTAAGAGTGTCTGCAGGGGGGAAGGGGCTGCATAAGGGCTGGAGTAATGCTGCAATGTCTGTCTCTCACTACCTTCTCTCTCTTTCTCTGCCCGCCCCCCATCTCACTATTTAGAGTAAAAAAAAAAAAATAGGACTTGAGTGGCAGAGTCATGTGGGTTGTGAACTCAGTAATAATCCTTGTGAAAAAAAAAATTTAAATTAAAAACAGACAAATTAAATCATCTAACTATAGGAATTAAATAAATGGTTTAAGATTAATATATGATCTAATTCAAACTTGACATTACAATTTAGTAGTGTGATGAGAAATGACGTATGTAATAGAAACTATTACTCTACTTTGATAGTGTCACTGGTATTTTAGGACAAGTCGGTCTGTGGCACACACAATTATAATTTCTATAGTATCAAATATGCGCATCGATTCTTTTCTGACCGCGGTATTTTTAGTCTTTTATAATAAGGACTCAAGCAGAAATAGAGGTGTGTATGAAAGCTGTAAGCTCTGTGGCTAGACTCAGTAGCAGCTGGGCTTTGTTCTTGTTTGTTACAGTCTTTTCATCATGTTTGGGGGAGAGTTCTGCTTCGGTTTATATGGCTAACACTTTTAATCACAATAGACTTTCACTGCTTGTGCTTGAATAAGACTCAGTCATAAAGCAGTCATGTTATGGAGACTTTCCTCTCCATGTTTAAAATAATTAAACATTTCATAAATAGAAGAGAATAGCAACAGTCACAGACTCATCAACAAAGTCGAGTCCCAAATGCCTGAAGCCCCCTGTGTTCCATTATGTGTGAAACATCTGTCAGTGTACAGGCTGCCGTTGTTTGAATTTTGAACTTAGTATCCTATGGCTCTGACCATAGCTTTAGGGCACGTGTGCACACAGGAAGCCACACTGTGGGAATTCCACAGGGGCTCAGTAAATCACCAAGAATATCATCACACAGTTTTCTTTTCAAAATGGCAGTTTCCATCATTCTCCTATTTGTAAAGTTCACTGGTGTTTGCCGTGCATGTCTGTGCTTATCATGCATTCATTCATTCACTTTCAACAAAATAAAAGCTTACACCATTAGTCATAGCTGAGTTAACTGTTTTCCAGGTTCTATGCAAAGACTCAAAAACATCAACTTACTGGGGGCCATGTAATAGTGTACATGACAGAACTCTCACAATGCCCTGCATGAGGACCTGGGTTCAAGACCCTGTCCCCACCTGCTTAGTGAGCTGTGGGCTGTGCTGGAGTAGCTGCCAGGCTCAGTGGAGTCATCATGTACGCACTGACCCCCAGTACAATGCGAGTGGGGCAGTAAATACGTAAGTAAATTAATAAGCAGACAAATAGGCATGACTCACCCTTTCTCTGTGAGTGGATATTTGGTATGTATCCCAGTACTCTTCCTGTGCTGCTAATGATAGTTACAGGCTGTTACCATAAATAAATATTTGATGGATAGTGTTCTGCATGCATCCTAGTTGACACAAGCATACATCTAGGTAAGCCCAAACTCTGTAAATTAAACAACATGTTCATGTCCTCAGAAGCTTATCTCATGACCCAGCAAAGGAGTCATTATTTCTACAGCCCTAGGCTGATGGTAACACCAGCAATTATTATACAGAAGGTACTCTGTTCGTTTGGTATTTTTATGTAGATTCTTCTAGGGAAATATTTTTGAAGTTCATTCATGCTGTGGAAGCTTCACTGATTTGTCAAAGTAGTAATCTATTTTATAAATATGTTGTAACTTGTCTACAAGTCTTCATATTACAAGTACTTTTGCCAGTCTTGGGTGTCATAAAATGTTCATTATTTCTCTGTCTAAAGTTTCTAAGCACAGACTGTTAAGGTTCACCTGGTAAACATGTAGAATTCAAGTGATTAAATACTTTAATTACTGGCTGTATACTCCCACCCACAAACAACTTTTCAAAAGTACCCATTGCTCTGAAAAGTCACTAATCTATTGGCATAACTGTTGTGTTGTTTCTGTTCCATGTGTGAAGAAATGTCCTATTGAGTTTTCATTTGCTTCTCCCTAGTTAAAAAAAAAAAAAAAAAGGCTGACCCAATATCCATATCTATTTTGCTAATTTGAATGCTCTATTGTATGGTTTTATTCACTTTAAGGAAAATATCATTTTAAAAGATTACCAGTTGGTCCAAGGGATACTTAGTGATAGAGTTGAGGTGGCTCTTGATCACAATTTGATTCTCAGCACTACAGCACAGCAGTCTGTTTGCTCTTTTCCTTCCTCCTTCTCTTTGACACACTTTAGGGTTGACTTTAAGTGCATATTTGAGATACACAGATAGTTAACAGATAGATGTTGGATTGTGTCCTTTCTTCCTTTCTCTCTCTCTCTCTCTCTCTCTCTCTCTCTCTCTCTCGCCTTCCTTCCTTCCTTCTGTCATATCTTTCTTCCTTTCTTTACTTCTTTCTTTCCACCAGGGTTATGGCTGAGGCTTGGTGGCATCACTAGTACCTGGAAATTATTGTTTCCAATTTTATTTCTTTCAAAAAGAATTGTATACAACAGAGAGAAATTGAAATGGAATATGGAGAGAGAAAGAGAAATACCTGAAGACCTGTTTCAAAGCACTCCTGAAACATCTCCCCTCCTGCAGAGGAAAAGTAAAGTCCTTGTGCATGGCACTGTTTGCTCTTTTGGAAAAATATTTATTTATAAAATGGAAATATTGACAAGACTATAGGATAAGAAGGGTACAACTCCACACAGTTCCCACCACCAGAACTCCATATCCCTTCCCCTCCCCTGATAGCTTTCCTAGTCTTTATCCCTCTGGGAGCATGGACCCAGGGTCATTGTGGGATGCAGAAGGTGGAAGGTCTGGCTTCTGTAATTGCTTCCCCGCTGAACATGGGTGTTGACAGGTGGGTCCATACTCCCAGCCTGCCTCTCTCTTTCCCTATTCGCGTAGGGCTCTGGGGAAGTGGGGCTCTAGGACACATTGGTGGGGTTGTCAGTCCAGGGAAGTCTGGTTGGCATCTGGAACCTGGTGGCTGAAAAAGAGTTCAGATAGAAAGCCAAACAGATTGTTGACTAATCATGAGCCTAAAGGCTGGAATATTGCAGATGCAGATTTGGGGTCTTCATTTTGGAAAAAGCTAGTAGGTCTATTTTAGGTCTATTCCAAGGGGCCCAGGACCCTAGTAGTTTTTGCCTGAGCCTGACATCTAATATGCAGGTGACCTAAGTTATTGTCTAGGGAGATGGTGTCATAGTTGGAAAAAGGACCAGAAAGCTGGATCAGGGAAGAGAGTAGCTCCCAAATATGGTCAAAGTATATAAATCTTGTTAAGTATAACCCCATCAATTTGATCTGGGGCCCATATTCGGCACAGGAGCCTGTGTAACCTCTGCATCCCTGTAGGTCTGAGCTCACATTCTGTGGTTATGGCCAGGAACATTCCAGGCTGCACTAGTTTCAGGGCCCATCATCCTCAGGTGAAAGGAGAACATGTTATCCACCCCCCCTTCCCTTCCCTTCAGAGAATGAACAGTCCCTACCATTGTGTGCTCTTAACCACGTGTGTCACCAGAAGCCCCCAAGTTCTATTTTGTAAATAGTATCTTTTGAAGAAATATATTTTAAATGACTTGATGTGTAAATATTTTTCATATGTCATTACTAGAAATGGTTGGGATGCATTGGATCGACCTTCTCGTGGTGCATCCCGTGAGTCCCCATTCATTGGGGAAACTGACGATCCTTCCTAGCCAACTGAATCCACATGGATCCCAGTCACTTTCAAAGCCAGCAACAAGCAGCTCCTGACAGCTTTCAACCTGACGCTGTGGACTGGCTATGGAAGAAGGGCAAACGCTAGAAGAAGAAGAACTAGAAATGGTAATTGCTTGTAGAGTTAATATAGATCGGTATCTAATTATCTTCCTAAAATATTCCCCATCAGTTTGAGGAAGTCTTAGGAGATTTTATTTACAAGAATACTTATGAATGTTGCCTCTAGGTATTTCCATAAAGTCATACCTGGTATCACATTCTATTATAATTTTACATCTATCTTATGTGTATTTCTTTACTCACATTCTATTCTCTTTGAGACATTTTAAAGTTCTAGAGAGAAAGTGGCAGAGGTGACGGAGAAGTAGAGGGAGGAGAGACACCACAGCACACCTGCACTGTCAGCAGGGCTCTCCGAGGACCAGGTGCCCAGCCCTCTCTGTAGCTCCAGGTCTCAGCCAGAGCCTCCTTCACACATGGCTCCCTCCCCCATCTGCGTGAGCTGGCACCTGTCAGGAAGGGCTCCCACCTCATCAGAACTGCTAAGTCGCTAATTCTAACTTTACCTCTTATTTTCTGTTGTTCTGCTTTATTAAGCTTTAACTTTTTAAAAACACTTCTTTACTGGGGATTAATGTTTTACAGTCAACAGTAAATACAATAGTTTGTACATGCATAGTATTTCTCAGTTTTCCACACAACAATACAGCCCCCACTAGGTCCTCTGCCATCCTGTTCCAGGACCTGAGTCCTCCCCCCTACCCCAGCGTCTTTGACTTTGGTGCAACACACCAGCTCCAGTCCAGATTCGGCTTAGTGTTTTCTCTTCTCATCTTGTTTCTCAACTTCTGCCCATGAGTGAGATCATCCCATATTCATCCTTCTGTTTCTGACTTATTTCAAGCATTAACTTCTGAATTTTTTGTCCCATTCCTATTTTATTTTATTTCCTTCCTTATTTTCTTTCTTTCTCTCTTTTTCTTTCTTTCTTTCTTTCTTTCTTTCTTTCTTTCTTTCTTTCTTTCTTTCTTCTTCTTTCTTTCTTTGTTTCTTTCTTTTTCTTTCTCTCAATTGCCAACAGGCTTATCAGTGGAGCTCAGTGCCAGCACTATGAATCCACTGCTCCCTGCAGCCTTTTAAAAAGTTTTATTTGACAGGACAGAGAGAAATTGAGAGGGCCGGGGAGATAGAGTGGGATACAGAAAGACAGACACCTGCAGACCTGTTTAACTGCTTGAGAAAAGTCCCCCCCCCCCGAAGATGGGAACGAGGGGCTTGAACCAAGATCCTTGGTCACTTCAGTGTGTGCTCTTAATCAGGTTTTCCCTTCCAGGCCCCCTTCCTTCCTACTTTATGTTTTACTCTTCTGTCATTTTTTCTAATTTCAAAAATAATGCCTGCTATGTTAAGACATTATGATGCATTTCCCATGAAATAGCAGACCATTTGTTATATTCTAAAAACTGTCATAAAATAATATATATAACTTTTGTTTTGTAGACATCTTAATGTATAATTTTCCCAGCTTGATTCAGTAATTCTGTTTTTGGAATAGTTCAAATGACAATCTTGTTTAAATTTTCATTACTATTAATTTGACAATAAGAAAAATATACTTGGGATATATGTATAATTGTATTTGATATTGCTTCAAGTTTCCTATAAAAACAGATATGGACTGATTTTGCAAATCCTCCTGAATATCCGGAAACACTTCCCTTTCTAAAAGATAAAATTTTCTATGTGTAACTATCATGCAAAATCATTGATTTGGTTATTCAGTTTACTCTTTTTTTTCCTTTTATTTTTAATTAGTAAGACAGAAGACTAAGAAAAGAGGGGGAAATAGAGGGAAAAAACTCCTGCAGCCCTGCTTTACCCCTCCAGAATCTCGCCCCAATATAGGTGGAGACAGGCGCTTTGAACCCAGGTCCTTACACATGGTAACGTGTGCATTCAACCAGGTATGCCCCTCAGTTAATTTCTTGTGTGATTTTTTTTCTTATCTCTCTCCAGTCCTGAAAGATGGTAATTGAAAAATCTTTCTACAAACAGATTAGCTATTTCTTTTTTTTTTATATATTTATTTTATTGATTTTTTTTCCTTTTGTTGCCCTTGTTGTTTTATTGTTGTAGTTATTATTGTTGTTGTTGTTGGATAGGACAGAGAGAAATGGAGAGAGGGAGGGGAAGACAGAGAGGAGGAGAGAAAGACAGACACCTGCAGACCTGCTTCACCGCCTGGGAAGTGACTCTCCTGCAGGTGGGGAGCCGGGGTTCGAACCGGGATCCTTATGCCGGTCCTTGTGCTTTGCGCCACCTGCGCTTAACCTGCTGTGCTACAGCCCGACTCCCCAGATTAGCTATTTCTAATTTGTTGAATAAAAAAGGTGTTATATCTTGCTCAACAATTTGTTTGGCTTTGTATGTTAACTCTCTTTTCAATCACCAGGTTCCAGATGTCATCAGGATGCCGGCCAGGCTTCCCTGGACTGAAGACCCCACCAATGCGTCCTGGAACTCAGCTTCCCCAGAGACCCACCCTACTAGGGAAAGAGAGAGGCAGACTGGGAGTATGGACCGACCAGTCAACGCCCATGTTCAGCGGGGAAGCAATTACAGAAACCAGACCTTCTACCTTCTACAACCCTCAATGACCCTGGGTCCATACTCCCAGAGGGATAAAGAATGGGAAAGCTATCATGGGAGGGGGTGGGTTATGGAGATTGGGTGGTGGGAATTGTGTGGAGTTGTACCCCTCCTACCTTATGGTTTTGTTCATTAATCCTTTCTTAAATAAAAAATTTTAAAAAATAATAAATAAAATAAAATGCAAAAAAGGTGTTATATCTTCCATATGAACAGTGAATAATTGTTTGGGTATATTTCTTCATTTTTAGGTTTTTTATTTAATGCAGCATGTCTGATATGGTCGCTGATATTTTTATCACTATCTTTGCTTTGGACTCATTTTTAAAAATATTTATTTATTCCCTTTTGTTGCCCTTGTTGTTTTATTGTTGTAGTTATTGATGTCGCTGTTGTTGGATGGGACAGAGAGAAATGGAGAGAGGAGGGAAGACAGAGAGGGGGAGAGAAAGATAGACACCTGCAGACCTGCTTCACCACCTGTGAAGCAACTACCCTGCAGGTGGAGAGCCGGGAACTTCAACCGGGATCCTTACGCTGGTTATTTGCACATTTTTATATTTTGAAATCATTTCACGCTTTCCCTTAAGTCCCTAGTGTATATATCTCTTTCTGACCATTCACACTGAGCTCCTTCATGGTTTTGTCTCATGAATCTGATCTTTCTGCGTTCACTTTACTCATAATTCTTCCACTTTCAGTTGCCCTTTGACTTATTTGATCATGTCATTCTCACTGAATTTTATCTTTGTAAATTTGAAGATGTTGGAACGTAGCATTTTACTGATGTTACAGTTTGTGCACAGTCTTTATTTTATTGTAATGATAGAGACACTGAGAGGAAGACTAGTGCACTGATCAGCTCTACTTTAGGGTGGTGCTGGGGACTGAACTTGGGACCTCAGAGACTCAGGAATGAAAGACTTTTGCTGTCTCTGCAGAAGTTATACTTTTTTCTATTCATATAATCAGGTAAATATTTCCTTATCCAGACTTGAAAAAAAAATGCTAGATAGCCTCCTTCACGCAGAGGCCCCTTTATGTATACCAGCATTTTCTCCAGAATTCTTCTCCACTGCAATAAGACCTCAGAAGAATTTCACTTATCTCACTTTTATCATTTCCCTTTCCACACAAGGAGATGTTGAAAAAATCTGCACCCTTACATCCTCCCTCTGTTCATTCTAACCTTCAAACATAACTTCAAGATTTTGTTGAGAAAATTACATGTTTTGACTTCAGTGTTGCTATGAAAAATTCCTTTCCAGAACACCCTTACTTTAGGAGTCTATTTCAAAATTTTTATTACACAGTCTGAGTTAACTTACACATTTGTAAATTTCATTAACCCCTCTGGGTAAACCCTGCTCTTTGTAGCCATCCATCTGAGATGTATGTGTTTATTTTATGTAGAGTACTAAAGCACTTTCCACAGAAGAGCTACATGTGTTCCCTAGTGATATTCTTAGGTTCTTACATAGCTTCAAATATCTTTTTCCCAACTTCACAAATGGATAATATAATTCATGGGATGGCATATAATTTTACCAGAAATATGCATTTTTGCAGTCAGAATGCAAGGGCTTATTTTGGTTTTGTTAAAAAAAAACAGATTATTCAATCCTATAGCAGATCTACTAAACCGAATTTATGGAAAAAAAATTTTTTTAAATAAAATGTCTTCAGCCATTTTTTTTGCAAACAGATGTAAATTGAAATCTATAGGCTGGCATTTAGGAATAACTGACTAGCCTTTATTTGATTAATTTTGACAATAATTAAAGCTGAAGGGCTAGGTGATGGTGCACCTGGTTAAGTCCACACAACAATGAGCAAAGACTGAGGTTCAAGACCTTGGTCCTCACCTGCAGGGGGTTAGCTGCAGGAAGAGTGAAGCAGGGCTGCAGGGGTCTCTCACCCTTTCATCCTCTCCTCCCCTCTCAATTTCTCACTGTCGCTATCCAGAAATATATATACATGAACATGTCTTAGAAGAGAGCAAAGAATCAAAGTTGATATAAACTTTGTCCTTAGTTTCAATTGAATTTAACAATAAGCATTTTCTTTTGTAAAGTTCTGTGGAAATGCATGAAATGTTTTCCTTCACGCCCCCCCCCCCATTATAAAAGAAACGCTGTTTTATAAGGTCGTTTTCTTTGGGGGAACAACCTCCCGTGGCCTGAGTCTGTGGTAGTGCGCTGGCCCTTGCTCCCTCTCACTGTGTCCGCTCAGCGTTGCCCTCCCACCTGTCCACCTGCACTCCCTTCCCTGTGCCAGGTACCCCTCAGCTCTTCAACCACAGACTAAAGACTGATACATGTTTCATAGTTCACTCAACCTTTTCTTTATTGTTCTTGTTATTTATTTTTTGGTAACTTAGAGATTTTTAAAAAATATTTATTTATTTATTTTCCATTGTTGTTGCCCTTGTTGCTTTTGTAGTCATTGTTGTTGTTATTGATGTCGTCATTGTTAGATAGGACAGAGAGAAAAGGAGAGGGGAGGGAATGACAGAGGTAAGAGATAAAGACAGACACCTGCAGACCTGCTTCACTGCTTGTGAAGCAACCCCCCTGCAGGTGGGGAGTCAGGGGCTCGAACCGGGATCCTTACGCTGATCCTTGTGCTTTGCGCCGCCAGACTCCCAACTTAGAGATTTCATCTGCTATTTGTTTTCCCATTTCTGGCTCGTTTTACATGATCCTGTCTAGTTCTAGTCTTGTAGCAAAAAAATAATAAAGTCTCTCTCTCCCTCTCTCTCCCTCTCTCTCCCTCTCTCTCTCTCTCTCTCTCTATCTATCTATATATATATATATTCAGCAAATCTCCTACTCACTTCTTTGACTTCGGATACTTTGGGCACTTTCTGTTACACAGACCACTATGATTAACATGAACAGAGATGGTTCATATCTTCACATCAGTGTTTTTGTGTCCATCACATCGACACTTAGGAGAGGATTTACTGTCTCATAGGGTCAGCATATTTTTATTGCTGCTTTTGCCAGGGTTTCACTGTTCTAAACTTTTCGTATGATAGAAAGTGACAGAAACAGAGTCAGATAAAAGCAATGAGCACAACACAGGCTGCCAGCAGACAGTGGGGGAAGGCTAGACCCTGGCTCGTGGAGAGGACTAAACACATACTTTCCTTGTGAGCTATCTTGCAGCTCCCTGCTTTACTTTATTTAGTTTTTAATGGATGGGCACTCTGAGTCACAGGTGCTAGACCAAGTTCCACTCACACAGACATCGCAAACATTTATGTGTCCTGTAGCCACTCGCTTCATTCCTTCTTGCTGCAGGCCATTGTCGCAGGTGTGGCGGAACTCATTTGTGTCTTGATTTGCATTTCTCGGATGATCTGTGACTGAGCATTTTTTCATATGCCTATTGGCCATCCAAAGACCATCCTTGGTGAAAACTCTGTTCAGATGTTCTTCCCATTTTTAATAATGTTGTTATTTATTATTATTATTCGGCGATGTTTGTATGTGTGTTGAATCCTTATATTGCTTTTGTAGGATGGTCATTTTTTAAGATTTATTCTAAAGGATACCTATTTTAATGAGAGAGATAGATACAAATAGATGATCAATGACAAATAGATGATATATGGATAGATAGATGTAGGTAGGTAGATAGATAGATGATAGATAGATAGATAGATAGATAGATAGATAGATAGATAGATGGTAAGTATATAGTTGATATACACACTGTTCTACTGTGGTGACATATGAAACTGAAACAGCTGGGGCTAAGGCATGAAAATATGTCTTTCTGGGGGTCGGCAGTAGCGCAGCGGGTTAAGCGCACATGGTGCAAAGCGCAAGAACTGGCATAAGGATCCCGGTTCCAATCCCCGGCTCCCCACCTGCAAAGGGGTCGCTTCACAAGTGGTGAAGCAGGTCTGCAGGTGTCTGTCTTTCTCTCCCCCTCTCTATCTCCCCTCCTTTCTCCATTTTTCTCTGTCCTATCCAACAACAACATCAATGGCAAAGATAACAATAAGGACAATAAGAAAGGCAATGAAATGGGAAAAAAAAATGGCCTCCAGGAGCAGTGGATTCATAGTGCAGGTGCCAAGCCCCAGCAATAACCCTGAACCCTAGAGGGAAAAAAAAAGATGCCTTCCTGTCAATGAGATTATTTTTCTTTTTCTTTTCTTTTTTAATTATTTTTATTTAATTGTAACCAGGGTTATTTCTACCTAATCACAGACCCCTGCAAGCGTCCACCCGGCTTTGACCTAGCACGTTATGACTGGGCCCTCCTCAATCGCTACCGAACAGGCCATGGCCGGTGTGCCGCTATGTTCCACCGCTGGGGAGCCAGAGACGACCCGAACTGCCCCTGCGGCTCCAGACAGACTATGACCCACAGAGTCAACGACTGCCACCTCTCCAGATTCAAAGGAGGTCTCGAAACTTGACATCGGGCTCAACCTGACGCTGCTGACTGGCGACGGAAGAAGGGGAAACGCTAGAAGAAGAAGTGCCTCAGTCTCGGCACTACAAATCCGCCACTCCTATTGGTCATTTTTTCCTCCTTTTGAAGCACATGGAAAAATGCTCAGTCACAGATAATCAGAGAAATGCAAATCAAGACCCAAATGAGTACCACCTCACACCTGTGGATGGCAGGTATCAAGAAGGAACAAAACAAGTGTCTACAGGACATATAGACGTTTACAATATTTGTGTGAGTGTAAATTGGTCTAGCATGTGCTAATCAAAGTGGACATTCATTAAAAATTAAATAAAGTAAAACAGGGACCTGCAAGATTTTCCCTTCTAATTTTTGTTAGATAGTGCCTCTGAGAGAGGATGGGAGACAGACAGAGGGAGAGAAAGAGAGACACCTGCAAATCTGCTTCACTGTTCATGAAGCCTCCTCCTGATCAGAATAAAGTAGTATTGGGAGGTGAAAACATTTGTGTATGTAGGCATATATGTATTCTGAATATATATCCAGAGATAAAGAGCAATAGTCTATCAGTTATTTTTAAGTGGTGCTGGGGTTGAACCCAAGATTTCATATATGTGTTCTACTGTTGATCTGTGAGCTCAACCCCATAGACCAGGGCCTTCTGAAGATGGTTAGGTGTCAAGGGCAAGTGTCGTGAATTAGAGGTCCTTATGAAACAGATTTAGAGAGCTCCCTTCTCCTCTCAACCCTGTGAGGACACAGAGAGATTAGACTTCAGTGTATGAGCCACAAGTAGACTCTTACCTGACACAAAAATTTCTGGGGATTTTGTCTCAAAACTTCCAATTTCAAAAACTCTAAGAAATCATTTAATTTTGCTGTTACAAGCAGCTTAGCTGTAGTACTTTGTGGTTGCAACTTGATCAGACTAAGACAAGGGGGGGTTAATTTCCAAGATAATCAGTGAAGACCACTTTGCTGAAAGCTCTATTTTGATGAAAAGTAAAAGTACTAGACTCAAATGGATTCTTTCCATCTCTATTGAATTTAAGAATAATAGCCAATTAGACTTCTTGGCTTTGAGTACAACATACCAAATATATCCATAAAAAGTAAGTTCCTTTCTTTGTCAAAATACAAAGTGGTTTGGACAAATAATTCTAAGAAATATTACTTTTCCTTTCTTGGGAATCTTCAATAAAGTCATAGATATAACATTACACTGAAGGTAACAGCAAATAAAATGTCTGTGTTAAATGTGATCTACCCCACTTACCAAATATACATTTTGGTAAATATACGATTCTTGGCATTGATCAACCTGAAAATTCTCAATTGTGCAGAAAAGCTTTAAAATGAAACATAAATATGTAAAAAGTAAATATCAAAAGTAAAATACAAAGCCTGAAAATACTTAATCTTATTTTCTAAGAATACAAAGTAACCTTTACAAATTGATGAATAGTGTACTTCCTTAAAAGTAACCAGCATGTGGGCCCCTATTTGGGGGAGTCCTAAGATTCCCAAACAGACATGATGAGCCTAGACCTCGAATAAACTCTTCTCTCCATTGTTACTGGTCATCTCTATCAGGAACAACACAATAGACCCCCATGTGGGCCCCCATAGGATCTTGCCTTCAACTTGGATCAGGAAAATATAATTGCGTATGTCTGTGTAAACAAAACAAAATGTAAAACATTGAGAGACATGGACAAAATCAGAAATTAATGATAACAGAAAATAGGGATCAAATGAAAGTAAAACACTGTATCTATTTAACTTTGTGGGAAAAATAATGTCAAAAAAAAGAAGCAGTATCTTGTTATTTCTCTAATCACTTGTCTGTGATGTTTTATTTATAACTTTTGAGATAAGTGATAAATTATATTTTTAAAAAATCATTCAAACACTGGCCTCATGTAACTTTTCATCCTGTTTGGGGATTTTAAAAGGCTTAAGTCTTTCTAGAAAGAAAAAAATTCAATGTGAATCAAAAAGTCTCTTATCCTATGGTTTTTGTCAGTGTTTCCTTTTTATAAATAAATTTTTTTTTAAGAAGTGTTCACTGTGAAATGGCAGACAAAGACTGTCACATGTGCAGCTTGTCCATACTGTTGGAACTATTATCCTTGAGCTGGGTGAGTGCCCTCACTGCTTGGGACTAGCAAGCAAAATGGTGTGAGTGACACCTGTCTTCCCCACACCTTTGGCCCCGAGTCAGCGGGTGATACCACCATCATGACCTGCACGGCTCTACAGCCAAGGCACAGGCTGTTGCCAAGGGAATTCTGCCAGACGTTTTTGCCTAACCACTTACATATTATCTCTCACCCCATTTCTTATGGAGAGAAGTGCATCTTTAACATTGAGCAGCAGTATTGATTAGTCAAAAAGCTTTAAATTGGGTTTCAGAATATCACAGCTTTAGTCACTGTCACACACCAGCAAATGTGACCTTGTGAATATCTGAGCTCTCCCGCACGAGCACGGGGGTTTCTGCACCTCAATCCCATGCATAGTACAGAAAGACGTAGATGTTTGTTGTTGTTGTTGTTTCTCTCAAAAGCTTTGTAAGTCTGCACAAAAGCTCTAAGTATCCCATAAAACAAACAAACAAACAAAAAAGTCAGGATGGGGAGATAGCATAACGGTAATGCAAAAGACTCATGCCTGAGACTTTGATGCCCCAGGTTCAATCCCCCAGCCCAACATAAACTAGAGCTGAGCAGTGCTCTGTTAAAATAATAATAATAATAATAAGATAACATTTTATTCAAAAAAGTCAAATAATGGGTACTTATTCCAAATTCTAACATAAGTGAAATAGTGAGATGTTACCATTTGGATTCCAGTCATTATATCTACTCATTTTGATACTCATCTTTGTAAAATCTATACAGCCAGAGTATGTTATATGTAGACTTAGGTTTTAAATTGAGTAAATTGCCCAGAGAATTTAAAAGTTTAGTTATTTTGGAAATACATATATACCCTGTATATGACTAATAAAATTGGCATGGTATGATATAAATCTCTAGTTAGTACAAAAAGTGGACACTTTTCTCGCAAAAATGGCATCTTTTGAAAACAAGTCACACTAGTTTTATGCTAAGCAATTATTACAAAAATATCAAATAGAAAGAGAATTGAGGGGTGGGAGTAGATAGCATAATGGGTACACAAAGAGACTCTCATGCCTGAGGCTTTGAAGTCCCAGGTTCAACCCCCCACACCACCATCTGTGTGGATCAGTGCTCTAGTATAAAAGAGAAACACAGAGAGAGAGAATAAAAATGGAGGAACTAGAAAGATCAAGAGGAAATTTAAAGGTGGGGACTAGAAGATAGCTCAGTTGGTAGAGTTCACACCTTAACATGCCGGCATCTGTGTTACTCCCCCCCCCCCATTCCCACACTCAGGGACCCTGTATAGTACCGAAGAGCCCTCCACAGGCAGCTGAGTAGTGCCTTCGTATTTCTCCCTCTCTCTAACTTTTCCTTTCTACTTTCTAAGGATACAGAAGTAAAAAAAACAAGGTGGGTGGGGGCACTGAGAAAAATCAGCATGTGTTGCAGATGCAGACTGGATTCAGTTCACCTCTGTGTGTAGAACAACACAAACTACTTTTCTTTAAATGAGGAATTTACCAAGAACCAGTATCCTAGCCATGATGTGGCAAGAGAACCTTTGGGTATTCAGCAGTAGTAACAGGTGTAGGTGTGACATGGAAAGGAAGAGAAGACAGGATCATGGGGAAAAATGGGTAGATAAGTATTAATATAGACAGTTATAGAAATGATAGCCCATGTATTCAACCTTGGGGGAACCACTGCAGTTTCCAGTGGAGGGAATGAGGGCACAGAACTCTGGTGGTAGCAATGGTGTGGAATTATATCCCTGTTATCTTATGATTTTTGTAAAGACATATTAAGTAACTAATAAAATCTTAAAAAGAAACAAATAATAAATTATTTTCTTAATTTATTTATTTTTATATTACAAAATTACATGTCGACAGGGGTTTGAATCCACACCATTCCCACCACCAGAGTTCTGATTCTTCACTCTCCCCACTGCAAGCCACCACAGGTCCCCTAAAATTATAAACATGGGCCAACCATCATCTCTACAACTATCTGTCCACATGTGTACATAGTTGCCCCCTTGTTTTTATGATCCAATCCTCTCTTCCGCTCCAGCCACTCATGACAACATAGCTACTTCCATATGTCCCTCTCCTTTTCCTTCTATCTCTCTCCAGGTGCTGATGGAGCTGGAGTGCAGAGTCCTCTTATCTTCATCTTATCACTGCCACCCCCACTGGGAGTCTGGATCAAGGTTGTTTTGGGGGAGAAGAAGGTAGGAGTTCTGGCTATCGTAGCTGCTTCTACACTGACCATGGGCTTTGAAAGGTAAATCCATACCCCCAGCCTGTTTCTGTCTTTCCCTAATGGACCAGAGCTCTGGAGATGCAAGGGTCCAGGACATACTGGTGAGGTCATCTGCCCAGAGAAGTCAGGACTAAGTCATGGGACCATCTGTAGCTTGATGTCTGGAAGGTAACATGACCTAAGCTGAGACAAGGTGGTTAATGAACAGGAACCAAAAAGTAGGATTAGAGCAGATGAGATTAGAGATTTTAGGGTAGAAAAAAAGCTAGGAAAATCATTTTAGGCATGTTCCTGAGGGCACACAACTATGGCAGTTTTGCATGAGTTTGGTAGCTAGCCTGAGGTTGGATGAGAACATTGTCTGAGGGAGTCAGACAGTGGCGCAGCGGGTTAAGTGCAAGTGGTGTGAATCACATGGACCGGTATAAGGATCCCGATTCGAGCCTCCAGCTCCCCACCTGCAGGGGAGTCGCTTCACAGGTGGCGAAGCAGGTCTGCAGGTGTCTCTCTTTCTCTCCCCTTCTCTGTCTTCCCCTCCTCTCTCCATTTCTCTCTGTCCTACCTAACAATGATGACATCATTAACAATAATAATAACTAAAACAATAAAAATGGGCAACAAAAGGAAAAATAAATTTAAAAATTTTTTTAAAAAAAAGAACATTGAAAGAATGGTGTCAGAGTAGAGAAAAGGATAGAATTTGGATTAGGGCAGGAAGTTGTTCCCGTTCTTAAAAAAAAAATCGGTTTTACTATTTACCTCCATCCGCCTGATCCAGGGCATATGTATCTTTGGCACTAGAGCCTGTGTACCCTCTAAGTCCCTATTGATCTGAGCTCATAGCTACATGTTGCTGACCAATTCTGCCAACACCAGTTATTAAAGAGACTTTCTTTTCCACAATGGGCATATTCGGTACCTTTGTCATATATCAAGTATCTGCACAGTTAGTTATTGAGCTCTGGACTCTATCCAATTCCATTGGCCCATATGGCCATTTATGTTCCAGTACCACAATGTTTTGATTACTGCTGCTTTGCAGTATAACCTGAAGTCGGGCATTGTGATGCCTCCATTTTTCTTCATTTTCTTTAGGAGTGCTTTTGCTATTTGTGGTTTTTTAAAAATTTCACACAAGTTTTTGAGAAAACTGTTCAATTTCCTTGAAATATGTCATTCAGATTTTAATAGGGACTGCATTGAATCTGTATATTTCTTTTGGCAGAATTAACATTTTAATGATATGTATTCTCCCAGTCCATGAGCAAGGGAATATTTTTCCAGTTCTTTGTGTCATCCTCTATTTCTTTTAACAGTGTCTTATAGTTTTCCTTTAAAAGGTCCTTTACATCCTTTGATATATTGATTTCTGGGATTTGATCTTCTTGGATTCAACTGTAAATGGTATTGCTTCCTTCAGTTTTGTTTTTTCTGACCCGTCTTTTACATAAAGAAATGCCATAAATTTATCAGTATTGATTTTGTAGCCTGCTACTTTACTGAATTGATTGATAAGTTCCATTAGTTTTTTGGTAGAGTTTCTGGGGTCCTCTAGGTATGCCAACATATTATCTGTGGATGATGAGAGTTTACCTTCATCCTTTACAATTGAATTCCTTTGATATCTCTTTCTTGTCTGATTGCAACAGCAAGGACTTCTAGGACTATGTTGAATAAGAATGGTGAGAGTGGGCTCCCTTGTCTAGTTCCTGATTATAGGGAAAATGCTTTCAACTTTCCCCCATTGGCTATGCTGTTAGCCCTGGGCTTATCATATATAGCCTTTGCTATGTTAAGGAATTTTCCTTCAGCTCTCAGTTTCTAGAAAGCCTTTATCATAAATGAGTATAGCACCTTGTCAAATGCTTTTTCTGCATTGATTGATAAAATCATGTGATTTTTGCCTTTCTTTTTGATGATAGAATGGATTACATTTATTGACTAACAGATATTGAACCATCCCTATTTCCCAGAGATAAATCCCACTTGATCTTGCTGGATTATTCTCTTAATAGGTTGTTGTATTTGATTAGCCAAGATTTTGTTGAAGATCTTTGCATCAATGTTCATCGGGGATACGGGTCTATAGTTTTCTTTTTTGGTGCAATCCTTTCCTGTTTGGGGGATCAGAGTGATGTTCGCCTCATGAATGTGCTTGGGAATGTTCCCTTTTTTCTGTTTTCTGGAAGAGTTTGAGGAGGATGGGTGTTAGTTCTTTGAATGCTTTGTAAAATTCATTGGTATAGACATCAGGGCCTGTGCTTTTGTTCTTGGATAGACTTTTGATTACTGTTTCAATTTCTTTACTAGTGATTGACCTGTTAAGTTTATCTACTTCCTCTTGTGTCAAGGTTGGCAGTAGGTGTGATTCTAAGAATATGTCCATTTCTTCTAAGTTGTCAAATATTTTGTCCATATGTTCTATCTCTCGCTGTGAGTGGTGTATTGAAATCTCCTACTATTATTGTGTTGCTATCAGTGTCTCCCTTGAGTTCAGTAAGTGTTTGTTTTATATATTTGGGTGCTCATAAATTTGGGGCATATATAGTCATGATGGTTATATCTTTTTGTTGCACTGATCCCTTAACCATGTGTAGTGTCCTTCTCTATCTCTGATTACTTTCCTTGCATGAAAGTCTATTTTATCAGAGAATAGGATAGCTGTCCCTGCCCCTCTCTCCCTTTTTTGAATTACTAGATTGGAACATCTTGCTTCAACCTCTTATATTCAGTTTCCATTTGTCTCTTCTATGGATATGTGTTTCCTGAAGACATATGGTGGATGGATCCTGTTCTTCAATCCAGTTAGCTACTCTGAGTCTTTTGACAGGTCAATTTAGGCCATTCACATTGAGGGTGATTAATGATATACGTGGTTTTCTTATGTCCATGTTTATTTTTGTTTTGAGTTTATTTTAAATTGTTGAATCTTTGCCCATTTCTTTCTATCTGACCCTTTGTGTGGATGAGTTTCTGTGGTGAATTCCTCATAGATTTTTCTTGTGCTTTCTGTGAATCTCTGTTCCCTCTTTTGTTTTGTGGTTACCATGTGTGTAATAACTAGCATTGCATATTTAGAAAAGTCTTTTTTAGGTTGACCTTGATTACTGATTTAATAGGGTTTCTTTGCCTCTTAGTGCCCTCCCCTATTTGCATGTTTCCTATTTTCTTGTATTCTTGTTTCTAGTCTACTGCTGTTCACCTAGCTGAGAGTGTGTTCCTTTGTTTCCTCCTTTTCTGTAGGACTCCATTCAGTATTTCTTAGAAAGTGGGGTCTATTGTGGCAAATTCCTTTAGTTTTGGAATATTTGAGAAAACCTTTATCTCTTCCTCATACTTAAAAGATAATTTTGCTGGAAACAAAACTCATGGCTAGGATTCCCTCTCTTTTGGTGCCATTCCTCCTCTCCTGGCCTTTAGGGTTTGTGAAGAAAAATCTGACGAGAGTCTGATAGCTCTGCCTTTGTACGGACCTTCTTTCCATTCCTTAGCAGCCTGCAAGTTTTTGTTTCCTGTAGTTGAATTTTGATAATTTTACAGTAATGTGCCTTGGTGTTGGTCATTTTGGATTTATGAACTTGGGGGATTGGTCCGCCTTCAAATAAGTATGTTCTTAGGATTGCCTAGGTGAGGTAAATTTTCAGCTAAAATTTCTCTGAAAATGTCCTCTGAACCTTTGACCCAGCATACCTCCTCAGGTATCCCTATAACTCATATATTTGGCCTTTTTATGGAGTCTGCAATTTCACAGAGAGTAGCTTCATTCTTCCTGAACCTTTCCTATCCCTCATCTTTGAACTGAAAGAGTGGGCTAATTGTGTCTTCTAGATGGGAAATCCTTTCTTCGGCATGTGTGAGTCGGTTTCCTCAGCCTTCGACCTGAGTCTGAATGGCACTAAAGGTGTCCCTCAGCCCTGGAAGCTCTGTTTGAGATTTTTCTTCCATGCTTCCTAACTGCTTAGTGAACTCTGCTTGAAGTTCTTCTTTCAAGCTTTGTAGCTACTTATCAAATTCTGTTCTGAGTTCCTCTTTTGTGTATCTTAATTCCAAAGTAAAATGCCCTTTCCAATCTTGCTTAAGTTCTTGTAGAGTTCTCATAAGCTTCCTATAGTCTGTCTCTAATAGACTCCCTGCATCTGGAATTTATTGAGTTTCGTCTGCTTTGCTTTTCTCTTTGTTGTGTCCTATTTAGCTGTTTGCCTCTGTTTCTGCATGCATGGGTGTTGGTTACTTTTGTCCAGCAGGTGATGCTGTTATGATTCCTGAGACTCTCTTCTTTGTATAATCTACTATGGTGGGTGGGGGCGGGGTGTTTTGGGCTATCTTGTGGTCATGAAAGCTATCTGCTTTTTGTGTCCATCTTAGACTCAGACTTAGAAAAACAAACAAACAAACCAAAAAGCCCTGAGTCTAAGCTCGAGAGGCTTTAAGCTCCAATTTCTTTTCTTCTAGGGGTCCAGTAATTGCCTTGCTGTCCAAGATGGTGTGGGTCAGCACCAAACCATCCGCCCAGAACACTGGTCTTGACTGTGCCTTCCAGTCCACTCCTCTATTTTTCCCAGTCACACACATGGGCACCCATCTGAGACTGTGGAGTTTTCAACTGTAGATGATGTGTCCAGTTTGATCTCTGGTGTTCAATAGTTTTTCGGGGAGAGTGGAGGTTGGATCATGGCTACTCCATGAACCATGCCTCCTGGAAGTCTCAAAATAAAATGAATTTTAAAAAGACGGGGAAGCAGTTACAGAAGCCAGACCTTCTACCTTCTGCAACTCACAATGACCCTGGGTGCATACTCCCAGAGGGATGGAGAGTGGGAAAGCTATCAGGGGAGAGGGTGGGATATGGAGATTGGGTGGTGGGAATTGTGTGGAGTTGTACCCCTCCTACCCTATGGTTTTGTTAATTAATTCTTTCTTAAGTAAAATTTAAAAAAGGGATTCTTTTTTTTCTTTTTAAGATCTATGTCATTGCATCAGGATCAGAGCCAGCACAGGTTGTACTGAGGACCACTCTGCGAATGTCAAAGCTTCAGCAAGCACTCGTGTCTTTTAAAGTCAGCTCACTTAGCAATACCTAGAATGCCTTTGAGAAAGTCCAGGACCTTCTCACTTGCTTGCTTGTTTGTTTGCTTGTGGCAATGAGAAAGCTTGACTTTGAGAAATACAGAAAAGAACCAATGCAAAAAACAAAAAAAAAAACACAAGTGATTGCAACTTGAGCTTCACCCTGACACTGTCTGGAGGACAGAGCACTAAGCAGAAAGTGCCAGTCCTCATCAGACACAGGAGAGACAAGCTGTGCATTTCCTTAGTAGATGCTACTCAGGAAGTGACAGCGTGGGGGGAATATATACTTACAAAAAGACAAAACTAAATGAAAGAAAGCAGAAATGACAAAACATAGCAGCTAACTTATAATGAAATCTTGAATTTGGAAATTGGACTGACTGTGGCAGAATCATGGATCACCTGAAACAGAGGCGTTCTTAGATGTGAGACAACTCTCCTTGTGTGGTGGTCAGACTACACAGCCTCACGCTGACAGGCCAGGTGGCGGCACATCATTTCACTCACACAGCAGCACGCTCACGACCTGGGCTCCAGCTCCTCCTCCTCACCTGCAGGGGACACTTCACAAGCAGTGACTCAGGCCTGGAAGTGGCTCTCCTCACTCCCTCTCTACCTCTCCCTCTTTGCTTAAATTTTCTCTGTCCCATCAAATAAAATAGAAACACACACACAGCGACAGAGAACAAGGGGGAAATGGTCACCAGGAGTATTGGACTCTTAGTGTAGGCACCAAGCTCCAGTAATAACCCTGACGGGGGGAAATACACACATGCATACATACATACATGCATGTATATATCATGTTGAGACAAGCCACACCAATACCTAGTGATCTATCTTACAGGTGTAACTTTTTAATTATTTTTTAATATTTTAAAATTTATTTTCCCTTTTGTTGCCCTTGCTTTTTATTGGTGTGGTAGTTATTATTACTATTGTTGTTGTTGATATCGTTGTTAGGTAAGACAGAGAGAAATGGAGAGAGAAAGGGAAGACAGAGAAGGGGAGAGAAAGACAGACACTGGCAGACCTGCTTCACCGCCTGTGAAGTGACCCCCCTGCAGGTAGGGAGCCGGGGTTCGAACCGGGATCCTTACACGGGTCCTTGTGCTTTGAGCCACTTGCGCTTAACCCGCTGTGCCACCGCCTGACTCCCACAGGTGGAACCTAAGAATGTAGAGCACTGTGGGAAGGCACAAGGTGAAACGTGGGTGTGGGGTATTGCAGCAAAGCAGAGGCCCTGGAGAAAGAGATGATGGGCTGCAGTGACAGTGGCGTCCTGGGGAGGCTCCGGACACCAGTCAAGGCTGAGAGGCTGTGTCTGTGTGCCAACGACTGGACTGTAAGCTATTAACGCCCAGTGAAATTTTGTAAAAAGAAAGAAGGAAAAAATGAGCTGATGTTTTACTTGAAGGAATCATACTAGTATAGGATTTAGATAGTGACGTAAAAAGAAAATGCAGCATTCTAAAATACATTGAGTTACATTAAATGTTTCCAGGGTTTGACTCTGAAAAACCATACTTTTTTTTTTTTTTTTTTTACAAATGAATCAAGTAATTTTTGTTGAAAATTGTTATGTGTGTTTTCCAGAGTCATTCTAGGCCTGGAATTTTATTTTATAGTTTCTCACAATATTTAATTTTTTTCTTCACACATAGTGTATATTTATGTGTTGATTCAAATAAATCTTGAGAACTTCCAGTGGGTAAGGCATGTGTAGGAAAAACTCTAAATGTCATTAGGAGTAACTATTAATTATGGTAGAGACATATGAGGTGCTATTATATAGTTATTAAAATTATGTTTATGGAATGTTTAATGACTTGGGGAAATGTTAATGATTTAATATTGAGTTATAAATGTGTTTATAAAGTAGCACGTACCATATTATCTGACACATGTACAGTTACACTAAAGATGAAGGAATACTCCAAAAGATGAGCGTCAATAGTCTTGAGTTGGTGGGGCGATGAATGTTCTTCTTTGCACTGAGTTATTGAAGAGTCTAAATTGATTTAATCATCATTAACAGATACTCAGGATTTCAGAATTGCAAATACAAGAAAATGACCCAACTGACCTGCTGATCAAATTCTTACTCTTTGCATCTGAGCTTTTGCCAACAAATTTCTCTGAAAAAAAAGTGTTTGGTTATGCAGATTGCCTATATCTTCCTTCATGTCATAAAAACACTTCATATTTGGGTTGAGAAGATAGCATCATGGATCTGCAGAAGACTTTCATGTCTCAGCCACCAGAGTTTCCAGGTTCAATCCCCAGCAGCACCATAAGCCAGAGCTGAGCACTGCTCTGTGGACAGCCTCTCTCTCTCTCTCTCTCTCTGTCTCTCTCTCTCTCTCTCTATCTCTCCCTCCCTCCTTCCCTCCCTCCATCCTTCTCTCTCCTCTCTCTCTGTCTCTCTCTCTCTTATTAAAATAAATTTTAAAATAATGCTTCATATTCTTTTACAATATTTATTTAATTATTTATTCCCTTTTGTTGCCCTGGTTGTTTTACTGTCGTAGTTATTATTGTTGTTGTTATTGATGTTGTCGTTGTTGGATAGGACAGAGAGAAATGAAGAGAGAGGAGGGGAAGACAGAGGGGGAGAGAAAGACAGACACCTGCAGACCTGCTTCACCGCCTGTGAAGCGACTCCCCTGCAGGTGGGGAGCCGGGGGCTCGAACCAGTATCCTTACGCCAGTCCTTGCGCTTTGCGCCACCTGCGCTTAACCTGCTGTGCTACCGCCGACTCCCATAATGCTTCATATTCTTAATAGCAAGCTGATAAATTAAAGATATTCTAACTAATTATCAAAAACAACTTGATGTTTTTAATATGTTGATTTTATGTATGTACAATTTAAGTCTATTAAATGCACCTAAGTGTATATTTTGATATATTGTGACAGATATGTACTTTGTTGAAATTATTCTAATAAATGCGCAATTTACCTGTACTCTGTGTAAAAGTTCCTTTGTATTGTACTGGTCTGTAAGTATTCTTTTGCCCTATCCCTGGACTAAGGCCATATCCATCTATGTTCCAACTACAGAACAATTTCTTATTTTCTTCTGTAGTGTGTGTGTGTGTGTGATATCCTTTTGTAGTGATTTATCTCATGCAAGTTAAAGTTTTGAGTTGTGTCCATACTGTATGCACTAGTATGGGCTAGCATGAGAGAGAAGGAAGGGGGGAGGGAGAGAGAGAGAGAGAGAGAGAGAGAGAGAGGCTGTCCACAAAGCACTATACACACTCTAGAATGGTTGAAAACAGAAAGACCTATGATGCCAAGTGGCAGTGAAGAAGCAGAGGGACTTGACGCTCACACACTGACCAAGAAGACGGTGCATCCCCAATTCAGCCAGCAACTCCAGAGTCCTTTTCAGCGATGGCTGCAGAACTAGAAACAGAAACTTCATAACAGCCCTGATCAGAAACAGCCCAAATATCTATTAACAGGTTAAAGAATAAGATTATGAGACATAGCTACAAGGAGATACTATTTGGTAATAAAAATTGGTCTTCTTAAATATGATTTTGAATTTTTTCAGGTTGGTGTCATGGTAGCATCTGCAACTTGGTGTCTGAATAGCATTAAGAAATAAAGCAGAACAAATTGGTTAATAATCAAGAATCTAAAGGTAAGAGTATGGTAGACAAGATTTGGGGTCTCCATTTTGGAAAAAGCTAGGAAAATTAACAAATACAGTTGTAAAGAGCATCTACTATTATTAATTTTCAATATGAATTAATATTTGGAGAATACTTATTTCATAATTAGTTGAAGGTATTAAGCTTTTGAAGCCAATAAGGAAACTGAAGTAATTATTACACAAAGCTTATACATTTTAAATTAACTCCCAAATGCCTACCTTGTAGTCTTCTGTTAACCTTTGGTGAAAACCTTTTTTTTCTTCAAATAAGAGACTCCAATAGTTTGAAATAAAATGGTTTCATTTTTCTTTCATCTAAAAAGGAAGTACTGAACACAGAATCAGATATGGTCCCTGCTCAGTGGGTCTGGCAATCTACAATGCTAGCCTTTTTTTTTCTTCTCAAACTATGTATTAGAGTACACACATGATAGGCACGTTTTTACTGTTGCTCCGATACACTCTTCTGCCATGGTAGATGCTGAAGGAAAACGCAGAGTCCTTTGAAAAGCCAGGGCCTTGGGCATGCTAGAAGGCGAGGCAAAATAACAAGCACTTTTATCAAAGAAAGGAAACTTCTGTGTCACGCAAGGAATGCTAGTCATGAATCCTCTTTTTCTAGCTCACGATTTAAGAGAGGATGCCAAAATGTTTAGAGTCAGCTTCTACATGTGAGCAAATGTCTAAGTCTATCCTGGTGCCTGGAATACCATGAGTATTCCTTGGATGGTGCTTCAGATGATAACGCATGGCCAAGAAAGCAGTCTGTGTGAACAACAACCCTTAATATCACAGACAAAAATCAGGAAGTCAGTACAGTGTGATCCACGTTACATTACATCCACTATTTTCATATTCCTGATCCAACAGTCTCAGAAATTTTAGCCATGATAAATATTCCTTTGCCATTTCCCTGTCTTTTTTTTTTTTTCGTATCAAGAAATCCACTATTGGTTTAATAGATAGGAAACACTATCATATATATATTTTTTTAAAGGTAGCTATTCAGATTAAGAAGAAAAATGATCAATTTTACATAATGGTGACATACTGCATGTCAGAAAGTTGAGGTCCTGGAATGAACTCACTCAGACTGCACCGAGTATCCACCGGCAGGCTGGCACTGTTCTGGTACTCAGCGGTGAGCAGCTCAGAAATGCCCCTAAAATCCAGGGACCTCACATTCCAGTGGAAGGCACATGGAGTTAGGAGAGGAGAAAAGTAAGACACAATAAACAAATCAATATTCGGTGTTATGTCCTGTTACATAACTGGATTCATTCTTTTATCTTTTTTCTTTTTTTATATTTATTGATTTAGTTATTCTCTTTTGTTGCCCCTGTTTCTTATTTTTCTTATTGTTGTAGTTATTATTGTTGTTATTGATGTCGTTGTTAGATAGGACAGAGAGAAATGGAGAGAGGAGGGGAAGACAGAGGGGGAGAGAAAGACAGACACCTGCAGACCTGCTTCACCACCTGTGAAGTGACTCCCCTGCAGGTGGGGAGCCGGGGGCTCGAACCAGCATCCTTATGCTGGCCCTTGTGCTTTGTGCCACCTGTGCTTAACCTGTTGGACCACCGCCCAGCCCAACTCCCTTTCTTTTCTTTTTTCCTCCAGGGTTATGGCTGGGAGCGTGCCTACATTATGAATCCACTGATTCTGGGGTCTATTGTTTTCTTTTTTGTTGCCCTTGTTATTGCTGTTGCTGTTGTTGTTGTTGTTGGATAGGACAGAGAGAAATGGAGAGAGGAGGGAGAGATAGAGGGGGAAGAGAAAGACAGACACCTGCAGATCTGCTTCACCACCTGTGAAGTGACCCCCCTGCAGGTGGGGACTTTTTTCTTTTTCTGAGCACTGCTCAGATGGTGCTAAGAATTCAACCTCTGGGACCCAGCATAACCTCACCCTTCTAATTCTTGACACAATATTGATATTTCATCTGATTTTTTTATTTTTATTTATAGAAATGAAACATTGACAAAAACATAGGATAAGAGGGGTACAACTCCACACAGTTCCCACCACCAGCTCTCCATATCCCACCCCCTCCCCTGATAGCTTTCCTATTCTTTATCCCTCTGGGAGTATGGACCCAGGGTCATTGTGGGATGCAGAAGGTGGGAGGTCTGGCTTCTGTAATTGCTTCCCCGCTGAACATGGGTGTTGACAGGTGGATCCATACTCCCAGCCTGCCTCTCTCTTTCTGGAATACTGCAGATGAAGATTTGGGATCTCAAGATAGCTAGTAGGCCTATTTTAGTTATATCCCAAATGGCCCATGATGATACTGTTTTTTTTTTTGTTGTTGTTGTTGTTGTTGTTTTGTTTTCCTGATCCTGAAATCTGATATGCAGGTGGATCCAAGTTATTATCCGGGGAGATGATGTCACAGCTGGAAAAGGGGCTTTTTTTTTGCAGAGTTGGGGAGAGAGAGAGGAGTCCAGAGCACCATTCGCCTCCTGGCTCATTAGAGAAGCTCCCCTAGGCTTGGGTTCACCTTTTCTGCAAGCGTTTTCACCCAGTAACTAAGGCAATGTCCCATGCACAGCGGTGACCCTCTCACACCATAGCATCTAACCTGCGTATCGACTAGTAGCCAAGTGTTTTCACTGAGTAACTAACACAAGGTCCCATGCACAGCAATGTCCCTCTCACACCATAGCATCTAACCTATATATCTGCTCAAAAGCCAAGTGTTTTCACCCAGTAACTAACGCAAGGCCCCATGCACAGTGATGACCCTCTCACACCACAGCATCTAACCTGTGTATCCACTCATTAGCCAAGGAGATATGGAAGCAGGTCCATGGCTACTCATACTATAACTATGCCTAACACATCCCAAACCAACCACTGGCAGATAGTTCATAATGTGATACTGAATTGTTGGGGCCAGCTGTTGGAGCCCCTAGTTCAAAGCACTCATTATAGTGCTCAAGGACCTGGGTTCAAGTCCCTGGTCCCCACCTGCAGGGGGAAAGCTTCACAAGGGGTGAAATAGGGGTGCAGGTGTTTCTCTGTCTCTCTACTCCTTAATCTCCGCCCCCTGCCTCTCAATTTCTCTCTGTCTCTATCCAAAATAAATAAATACTTTCAAAAATGATAGTGAATTTCATTCTGAATGGAAGTGCAGATTCCTTCAGGACAAACTGGATTTATAACACCAGACCCCCCCCCCATTTGGTGCATTGTGTTCAATAAAGAGCACGCGGTCTAAAATCCAACAAGTCAACCTCTGAATGACATAAAGCCCCTCCCACTGTGGGGTCAAGGAAGAATGGATATTTTGTTATATCTTGGAAGAAGTTTTCAGTGATTCAAAGTGACAATTGTTTGAGAAGCAGAGTACACGCCTCTGGATATCTTTGCTAGAAGGCATTCTCCCTGGTTTGCTACAGATTCTGTTTTTAGTGAGCCTCACATTGCTTACATCAAATCCATGGGCATTTTACCAGTGTGCTGTTGCACTGTTCCTACTTTACATAAAATTCTTAAAAAAATTTTCTTTATTAAAAAAAAAAAAACTAGGACGGGACTGAGTGTCGGGCATATGCTTTCCATCAGTGAAATCCGTCCCTCCTTTTATATTAAAAAGCCAAGGACAGCACCTGGGTCACTCTATAAATGGTGGAGTGATGTTTTGAGGTCTTTTCCTCTCTCCTTATAGAATAAAACATGTCCAGGGAGGCAGCTCAGCATATGTGTGACACTTACTCAGTGTCACAGAAAAACAAGAATGTGGGCGATACCATAATGGTAGTGCAAAACCGCTTTCAGGCTTGAGGCTCAGGGCTCTCAGGTCCAGTCCCCAGCACCACCACGAATTAAAGCTGAGCGCTGCTCTGGTATAAAAGTAAATAAAAGTAAACAAACAGGGGCCACTGGCCGGTGGCATACCTGGCAGCACATGTGTCACAGTGCACAAGGACCCGGGTTCCAGCCCTGGTCCCCACCTGTAGGGGGAAGCTTTGTGAGTGTTGAGGCACAGCTTCTGGTGTCTCTCTGTTTCTCCCCTTCTCTCCCTCCCCCTCCCCTCTCAACTTCTGGCTTTGTAGTAAATGAGACAATGAAGAATTAAAACTTAAAATAAACACACCCGAGTGAAAGAATAGACCTGCACACACAGCGTGCAAACGGGAATAGAAGTGATTGACCGCAGGTGCTTCCAGATCAGAATGACTGACCTCTCTTGAAAGAAAACTGATCATATTATCCTTTCATTTACATTTCCATCGTTTCCTCTGCAAAACATTAGACTTCAGTCTGTCAGGATCATCAAAAGTCCTGGATCATTGGGGACAAAAAAAAAAAAAGATTTTTTTTTTTTTTTTTACTGAAAACATTTTTTTCTGCTTTGCTTGTTATTTGTGTTTATTAAAAATAAAAGTTTTCCAGTATTTGGGATTTTTTTTAAGTTCAGTATAGTTTTCTTAAACTCTATCACCACTATGAAAAATTTCCAGTGGCAATATTTGTCCTTAGAGACAAGTCAAGTGTCTGGGAATCTTTTATATATACATGTATATACATACTTGCCAATGTGAACAGAACATGAAGAGGGAACTTTTTCCCCCCTTTCTTCCTACTTAACTTTTTATTTATGGTGTCCTCAAAGTCTGCACTTATCTTTTTATAGTCCCATTTAAGCCAGAATGGAAAGTTCTCCATGCAATAAGCTAAGTTTTCTGGAATTCAGACAGAATTAATTTATTTTATCCAATGGTTTTTCTCAAGATGAACTCTAACTCAAAAAAGAATCCACAATACTTCTATGCTTTCTGAAGTTTTTGTGATGCAAGTGATTAGTTCTAACTACTTTGAATTTTTCTCATCTACTGAGAAAATTATACCTGTTATCTTAGCCAAGTGTTCAAACATCATCATCAAAATAGCAACAGTTGGTATGCATGTTTTGTTTTTATTACAAACTTCAGAAACAACACACAGATATTTTAAGACCTACCCCCAAATTGTTTTTGTTTATAAAATGCAGTTTCTCAGATCAAGACTAAGTACTATATGTGAATGTGTGTGTGTGTGTGTATTTTGCTGTTAAGCTAGTTGATGAAATAGTTTAACTGCATTTTGCCTTTTTTTGTTGTTGTTGTTCAGGAGTCATGGGAATGCTTGAGATAGAGTACTGTCTAGCATAACATCAATTTCCTTTGCATTACTTTCTTGATTTCCCCGTGAAATAAAGCTTTGTGTTCCTTCAAGAACATCCCTAAAATTCCTTGATATCCCATGTATTGTTTTCATTGTTTCTGAAATATATCTTGAGACCAATAATATGTCTTTCTCTCTCTCTCTCTCTTTTAGCTAAAGATACATTGGATACATTTCAGTTCACTTGAAGTCTTTAAAAGAAGACTGGACCACATCTTGTTGTAAAAAATGTTTTAATATTTTGCTTGCATGCCTATTATACGAGCTGCAAGATTTTATTTTCTTTAATTATTTTTTGCCACCAGATTTGGTTCAGTGCCTGGCAGCACAATGAGTCCACCACTCACAATGGTCATTTTGTAGATTTTGATAGTCTGAGAGACACAGAGAGAAGGTAGGGACAGAGCGGGAGAGACAGTGCTAACCGCGGCCCTGCTCCACTGACTTCCCTCCTGCAGTAAAGGACCAGGGGCTGGAACCCAGGGACTGCAGCACGGGAAGGTGTGTGCTCTACTTGCTAGCTCTCAGCATGCTGAAGGCTACAGTGTTGAAAGAATGACTAAGTCGTTCTTGCTGCTGAAAATGTTCGTTTTCTCTTATCAGAAATGATTCGTATCTTTGTATCCAGGGAAGTAAAGATACTATAATAATAATCTCCCAACCCCAGTGAAAACAAATATGGTTACTAAAGGAAGTTTATAGAAATGTATTTAGCTTAATGAATTCATCAGGCAGACATAACATGTTAACATAAGCGGACAACACAGGAGAACCACAGGGCATAAAACAAAGGTTATCAGACTTAAAGCAGAAAATGTCAGCAACACAGCGATAACACAGCGATAAAGCATGTTAACGCTTCACTTATTGTGCCAATGGATTGGTAATCCAGAAATCGAGTAGTTACGGAAGCCTTGGCTTTAACTGACATCTTAAGCCAGATGGACATAAAAGATGTCTAGAAAACACTACACACATGGGTCTCAGAACGCTTTCCAGTGCACAGCAAGCACCCTCAAAAATTAAACAGGTTTGGGGCAAGAAAGAAGTCTCAGTAAATTTTTCAAAAACTAAGATCTAATCAAGAATCTTTCTCATTACAATGATATGAAGCTTGAAATAAATCCAAAGGAAATGTAAACATCACAGGTGTGTGTCTAATCATCAGAATGCTTCTGATCAACTATTCTGAGTGAAGAAATCAAAAGAGAAATTAAAAAAATATCTAGAAACAACAAACATTTTTTAAAATATGGTTGATAAGATATAGACCTGCTACAGAATCCAACAAAATCCTCAGATATAAAATGTAATGTTATCCCTAAAGAAATCATAAATATAAGGAACAATAAAAACCAACATAAAAGATAAAACCAGAGTGCAGATGAATGACATAGAGGCTTAAAAGACAATAGGAAGTATCATGAGATCAAGACCTGCCTCCTTGTAAAGACTAACAAGCTAGACAAATCTCTACGGGAAACTCAGAGAAAAGATAGAGGAGTTGAAAAGACAGCTCATGTAGCAGGCTGTGTGGGTTACCATTCAGATGACGCAGGTTCAATCCCAGCACCATCTGGGGAGGCTGTGATATTTGGCTCCAGTGTTTTGGTCGGTATCTATCTATCTATCTATCTATCTATCTATCTATCTACCTACCTACCTACCTATCTATCATCTATCTAGCTATCAATCATCTATCTATCTATCTACCTACCTATCTATATATCTATCTATCTATCTACCTACCTATCATCTATCTTCTATCTATCTATCTATCATCTGTCTATCTACCTATATATCTATCTACCTATCTATCTATCTACCTACCTACCTATCATCTATCTATCTATCTTCTATCTATCTATCTATCTATCTATCTATCTATCTATCTATCATCTATATACCTACCTATAATCTATCTATCTTCTATCTATCTATCATCTATCTATCTATCTACCTATCTATCTACCTATCTATCTATCTATCAATCATCTATATACCTACCTATAATCTATCTATCTTCTATCTATCTATCTATCTATCTATCTATCTATCTATCTATCTATCTACCTATCTGTCATCTATCTACCTACGTACCTATCATCTATCTATCTTCTATCTACCTACCTACCTATCATCTACCTATCTTCTATCTATCTATCTATCTATCTATCTGTCTATCTACCTATCTATCTACCTATCTATCATCTATCTATTTACCTACCTACCTATATATCTATCTTCTATCTACCTATCTATCATCTATCTATCTATCTATCTATCTATCTATCTATCTACATATCTACCTACCTACCTATCATCTAACTATCTTCTATCTATAATCTATCTACCTACCTCTAATCTATCTTCCATCTATAATCTATCATCTATCTTCTATCTATAATATATCTATATCTGTCATCTCTCTTATATCTATAACCTATCTATCATCTTTCTTCTATCTATAATCTATATTTATCATCTATCTATCTTCTATATATAATCTATTATCTATCATCTATCTTCTATCTATCATCTATTTATCCATCTTCTATCATCTATATATCTATCTAACATTTGTCTATCACTTGTCATCTATCTATCACCTATTATCTCTCATCTGTCACCTGCCATCTATCATCTATCTGTCACCTATATACCATCTATCTAGCTCTCGTCTATCTATTATCTATCTATCATTAATCTATTTTTCTCTACCTGAATTAAAAAGTCAGTTTGGGAGCCAGGAAATACCACTTTAAAGATCCTGACTCTCCAAAATTAATAAGTAACGAAAGAGAAGAGTTAGGAGCCTCCTTTGCCATGCACACTCTAGTTAGGAGCCTGACTTACACTGTGCAGCAGGAAATTCTGGCATTCAGATTGCTTTCCCTCTGTTAATTCTTCCCTCTGTCTCTCTTCCTAGCTAAAGGAAAAAAAATTTTAAAGATAAATAAGTATGATGAGGTAAAATCCAATAGATCACAAAAAATAGAAAGAAGAGATGCACCCCCATGTTCCAGCAACTCTATTCACAGTAGCAAAAACTTGGAAATAACCAACATGCCTTTCGACAGAGGATGGAAAAAAAAAGTCATGGGACATATAATCAGTGGAGTACAGTCTTGCAATCAAAGAAAACATTGTGTCCTTTGGGATAAAGTGGTTGGAATTGGATAAAATGATGCTTATTGAAGCAAGTAAGGAGGGGAGGGCTAAGTACAGAATGGCTTCACTCTTGCAAAATACAGACAGTTGAATATACAAATGGGAACAAAAATGTCACCCTATATCCAGTACTGTGGGAGAACTATAGTCTTGTCTCTGGGGGTGGTGACATAGACCTTCAGTGATGGTGAGAACAAATTGATAAAAATTTAAAAGTAATAATATAATAAAATAGATTATACTCCAGTGGGGGCGATGAAGGAAAGCTGAAAAGAAAAAAACTTGAAATAAAATGAGAGAACAATAACCTTTCCCTTAAAAAGAAAAGCAAAAATACACAGAATCAGGAATGAGAAGGCAAAAATTACAATGAATCAAAGTAAATGGAGACTCAAGAGGGTACTGTAATAAGCATGTATTTAACAACTAATGTAGAACGCAGAATACGTGGTCAAGTCTTAAACTCATACAATCATTCAAAACTGAGTCAGGAAGAAATGCGTAATCTGAATCAACACACAGTTTGATAGAACAAAATCGGAAGTCCATTTAGCTTTCGCTTCTTCTTCTTCTAGCGTTTGCCCTTCTTCCGCAGCCAGTCAACAGCGTCAGGTTGAGCCTGATGTAAAGTTTCGAGACCTTTGAATCTGGAGAGGTGGCAGTCGTTGACTATGTGGGTCATAGTCTGTCTGGAGCCACAGGGGCAGTTCGGGTCGTCTCTGGCTCCCCAGCGATGGAACATAGCGGCGCACCTGCCATGGCCTGTTCAATAGCGATTGAGGAGGGCCCGATCATAACGTGCTAGGTCAAAGCCGGGTTGACGCTTGCAGGGGTCTGTGATGAGGTGTTTGTTCTTGACCTCAGTTGACTGCCAACTCTGTTTCCAAGAGACTGGAACAGAGAAGTTCAGTATAGGCGTAGGGGACCAGATTGGGTGACGAGACGTCAAGCGTTGGACGGGGTGGGCGAAGATCTCCGCGTATATTGGCAGGTCCGGTCGAGCGTAGACGTGGGAAATGAACTTAGATGATGCCGCATCCTGACGAGTATCTGGCGGGGCGATGTTGCTAAGAACTGGCAGCCATGGAACCGGGGTGGAACAGATGGTTCCAGAAATGATCCTCATGGAGGAATATAATTTGGAATCGACCAAGTGGACATGGGGGCTACGGAACCATCCTGGGGCACAGTGTTCTGCAGTGGAATAGCATAATGCCAGAGAGGATGATCGTAGTGTGGAAGCGCTCGCGCCCCATGAGGAGCTGGCCAGTCTTGCAATGATGTGATTCCTCGCACCCACCTTTGCTGCAGTTTTTATGAGATGTTTGTGAAATGACAGGGTGCTATCGAGAGTAACGCCAAGATAGACTGGCTGGGCTTCATGTCGGATTCTCATATCGTCAAGCTGCACATTAAGCTCACGCGAGGCTGAGGCATGGTGTAGATGGAAAAAAGATACTGTTTTTGCAGTGCTAGGGATTAGTCACCATATTTTACAGTAATCAGATATCAGAGACATGTCTTTCGTGAGTGTTTCCTCGAGGATGTTGAACTTGGATACCTGGGTTGCACAGCAGATGTCATTGGAGTAGATGAACTTCCTTGAAGAAGTTTCTGGGAGGTCATTGATGTAAATATTAAATAGCGTAGGAGCCAGAACAGAGCCCTGGGGGAGGCCACTTGAGACAAGTCTCCATCTGCTAGACTTGTCACCCAGATGTACCCAGAATCTTCTGTTTTGGAGAAGAAACGATATAGTGTTGGCCACCCATGGAGGCAGGCATCTTGAGATCTTGACCAGGAGACCACGGTGTCATAGGCTGCTGTGAGATCAACAAAGACAGCACCCGTCTTTAAATTCTTCTGGAATCCATTTTCAATGTAAGTTGAGAGGGCCAGGGCTTGTTCGCAGGTAGATCTTCCTGGGCGGAAACCAGCTTGGGCGTGTGATAGGAATTTCTCTGTAAGATGAGAAATATGTGACAGAAGCAGCCTCTCAAGGAGTTTGTAACACACGGAGAGGAGAGAAATTTGTCTATAGCTGGCGGCCAGTGTTGGGTCTTTCTTTGGTTTCAAAACCGCTATAATCTTTGCACGATTCCAAACTTTGGGCATAGACTCAGATTCCAAGATGTGGGACAGGAATGAAGTGAGCCACTTCTTTGCCGTGGGGCCCAGGTTAAGAATGAGTTCTGGGGTAATGTTATCATAGCCAGCAGCTGTTCCCGGTTTAACCCTCTTCAAAGCGTCTTCTAGTTCAGACAGTGTAAAGGGAGAGAGTTTTGGAGATGGACAAGATAACCGGATGTGGGATGACCACTCATGGGAAATTTCTCTTTTCCAGACTGGGTCGATCTTAGCACGTCCAACTTGAGTTAGGTGACTCGCCACTGAGTTTGGAGATACGGGAGGATGGGAGACGGGAGGGAGTTGGCTACCGGCACCCAGTCTGTGAAGAAGCTTCCAGGCCTTCCTACTTGAGTGGGTGAAGTTCAGACTTTCTGTGAGTTGTTGCCAGCGGGCTTGGTGTGCTGCATCCAGGGAGGCAATGAGATGGTCGGCCACATCTGGGTCGCCCGACTCATCGTACTGCTTTAGTAGTTGTGATGATTCAGAACAAAGAACTTAAACATAGACAAAGAAAATATCTTCAGTACATGGGGCTGAGAAAACTAGCTCATGTAAAAAAATGACACAAGGTGTGTATCTAGTATCTAGTATTCAGCACAAAATGTCAACTGGATTAAATACGTGGGCATGGTACCTGAAACAGTGCAGTTGTAGAGGTTCTATGAAAATGTGCAGCAGAAAAGAGAAGTATGCAATACCCTTGTATTGTTGTGTGCATCTCAAGATAAGTTTCCCAGCTGCCTTTGGAAACTTAACTCAAATAGCAAGAGAATCAAAAGCAAATGTTATCTATCACATGTGACTAGATCAAGGTAAAAAAAAAATGCAGCAGTGAAATTATCACCAAAAGGAAAAGAAAATCAACCAGCTGAAGGAAAAAAAAGTTATTTGTAAACTAGGCAACTGGCAAGCAGATGACGTATAAAACAGTAACATCGGCAACTCAACAGCAAGAACAAACAGCCATGTTAAAATATATATATATATGGGTGAGGAGGTATGGTATCCTAGTCAAAGAAAGTTGGCTCTCCCCCAGAAAGCAAATATTACACAAATTAACTCAGTGAATTTCACCAGAGAACATCTGGGCTTTCTGCTAACAAAAGGAACATCACAGTCTGAAGGTTGGTGCTTGCTCAGGGACAGATGGAACAGGAAGGGAGGGAGAGGATTCAAGCAAGAATAGGGCACCACATAGTCAGCAGGGGCCATGCTGGCAGTTGCTTCAGATCCATGCAGCGGACTTACAGGGCCCATGTGGCTGTAAAGACAAAGGAGCTTTGGACGCCAGTTAGAGCTCTAGAAGCCACACACTCCAGGGAATTGTTCAGAGGAAGCAGGAAAGGGACACTCTCCTGGCGTCATGGAAGTCTCTCACAGCCTCGGGTGTCACCGCTGCCATGGAGACCCTGGTCATCTGGGTCTGCACGCCCCGCAGGCAAGAAAGGTGACTGAACTCATAGCAGAGTTGCTACTCTGAGGGAAAAGGAATTTAGGGAAACAATCCTATTTACTATTGAACCCCAAAAGACAAAATACCTGGAAATAAATCTAGCAAAGAAGGTGAAGAAACTTTACAGTGAAAACTACAGAACACTATTAAAAGAAAAATAAAGGACCACACACAGAAATGGAAAGACATACTTTGTTCATGGATTGGAAGAACAAATGTCATAAAAATGGGTAGATAGCATAATGGTTATACAAAGAGACTCTCATGCCTGAGGCTCCAAATTCCCAGGTTCAATCCCTCTCAACACCATAAGCCAGAGCTGAGCAGTGCTCTGGTGAAAAGAAAAAAAAAAAAAAAAGGATTTTGGTCCATTCTCCCAGAGAGGGATAAAGAATAGGAAGCTTCCAGTGGAAGTGATGGGACACAGAGCTCTGGTGGTGGGAACTATGTAGAATTTTAACCCTGTTATCTTAAAGCAATGTTAATCATTATTAAATCACTAAAAAAAAAAAAAAAAAAGGAAAAAGTGTAAAAAAGAAATAACCATCCTGCCAAAAGCAATTTAATAAAACTTAAATTAAAAGGGGGGGGGTGTGAATGAAATAGTTAAAAGCATACTTAGCAGAGATTTCTAGAGAACTGGACATGGAATATCAGCAAACTTACTTTGATCCTCCTTACAACAAGAAAATAAAGCAAAAGAATAAACCAAGCCTGCAGGAAAGTGGGCCCCACCCTAAGGTTCCAGGACTGGGGGAAATATAGGCTCTATAGTGGAGATGTGAGGTTCCTGCTGTCTTGGGGTTCAAGAAGACAATGGATAGTTATTGTTATCATCACATTATTTGGTAATTGGGTTAACTTTGAAAGGTCCCTTTGTTAGGGTTTGCTTTATAATACCCAGTGGATCCATACTCCCAGAGAGATAGAGAATGGGAAAGCTGGGAGTCGGGCGGTAGTGCAGCGGGTTAAGCGCAGGTGGCGCAAAGCGCAAGGACCAGCGGAAGGATCCCGGTTCGAGCCCCCGGCTCCCCACCTGCAGGAGAGTCGCTTCCCAGGCAGTGAAGCAGGTCTGCAGGTGTCTGTCTTTCTCTCCCCCTCTCTGTCTTCCCCTCCTCTCTCCATTTCTCTCTGTCCTATCCAACAATGATGACATCAATAATAACTACAACAACAAAACAACAAGGGCACCAAAAGGAATAAATAAATAAATTTTTAAAAAAAATTTAAAAAAAAAGAGAATGGGAAAGCTATCAGGGGAGGGGATGGGATATGGAGATCGGGTTATGGGAATTGTGTGGAGCTGTACCCCTCTCATCCTACAGTTTTGTTAATGTCTCCTTTCTTAAATAAATAATAATAATAATAAAAGAATAAACCAAGCCTCCTCCAATTGTAACTGGGACTTCTGGAAGACATATTTTGGTCAAAATTAAAAATATTACTAGTCAAGGAAGACTCACAAATTGTGTACAGGATGAAAAACAGATGAGGCTGTACTTCTCAAAGAAAGAAAGAAATCAGTGGAAGGGCCCGGTGGTGCCCCTGGTTGAGCACACTTTTTACAGCCCCCTCACCCCCCGTCTGCAGAGGGAAAGTTCCACAGTGGTGAAGCCGGCCTGAGGTGTCTCTGTGTCCCTCTCCCTTCCTCTATCCACCTTTCTTTCAATTGATGGTTGTCTCTATACAAGCAATAAATAAAAGATAATGTATTTTAAATCACTGAATTAATTTAAATATAAAATATTCTCTTGACAAAAATGAAAAGTCCTGCAAAGTGATGGTTCTCTCATTACAGCAATATACTAGGGACTGCATGGCTTATAAATGGCAGAGATTTCTTTCTTTCTTTTTCATTACTCCTATGTACATTAATGGCTTACAGTGTGGTTGCTGGTAAATGGGTCCTCTCTCTCCTCTCCCTCTGGAAGTTCTCCGCAGAAAACTCTCCTCCAGACTCAGACCCTTTTTCCATCACCATGCAGCTCACCCAATCACCTCATCAACGCCTCCTACCTCAGCATCTATTGATTTGGCACAAGAGACAACCAATCCAGATTTGACTTTATTTATTTATTTGATGTTTGTTAATAGTGGGCTACAAGATTATACGATTAGAAAGAAAAGTGTTACACCATACCCAGCTCTAAGTTCCTGTGTCCTGATCCTCTCACTTCCAAATAATAGCCATCAAAGTCTTAGAAACAGTTCAATAAAAGAGCTCAGCAAGCGGGGCCAGCAGTAGCACAGGGGGTTAAGTGCAGGTGGCGCAAAGCATAAGGACCAGCATAAGATAGTTATTGCTACAATCACATTATTGGGCAATTGGGTTAACTTTGAAATATCCCTTTATTAGGATTTTCTGTATAATACCCAAAATCACCATGATGTATGTCCTTTGACATTATCTGTATATAGCTGTGCCACCAGTTGCTTCTGTTCTCCTGGTCTAGGCTTTTGAGAAAGTCAACATACAAAGACTCAGCCTATGTACTAAAAAGAGTCAGTCTGTGCTTTGAAAAGTTTGAAACATGCAATCAATTTTCCCCTCTCATATTATTCAACAGTGATTTATATGACTACAAATTAATAGGAGTGCACATAAACACTATTCCCACCACCAAAGGACTGTGTCCCATCCAACCCCCCCACCTCCCCTCCTCCCCGCCCCATGAAGCTGAACATCCACTCTCACCCTCACCCCAGGATTTTTACTTTGTTGCAGTTCTCCAAATTCAGTCAACTCCTGCTTTTAGTTTCCCTTTCAGATCTTCTTACTCAGCTTCTGTTGATGAGTGGGATCATCCCATACTCATCTTTATCTTTCTGACTTAGCTCACTTAACATAATTCCTTCTAGCTCTGTCCAAGATGAGTCAGAGAAGGTGGGTTCATTGTTCTTAATAGCTGCATAGTATTTCATTGTGTATATATACCACAGCTTTCTCAGCCGCTCATCTGTTGTTGGGCACCTGGGTTGCTTCCAGGTTTTAGCTATCACGAATTGTGCTGCTATGAACATAGGCATACACATGTCTTTTTGGCTGGGTGTTATGGAGTCCTTGGGGTATAACCCCAGGAGAGGAATTACTGGGTCATATGGAAGGTCCTTGTCTAGCCTTGTAAGAGTTCTATAGGAATTTCTAAACTAAAGAAACAATGAGAGCCTTACGTGTGTGTGTGTGTCTATTACTATTTGCACAGATTTATTTAATTTTTAACTCTCCATTGTTATTATTTATTTAGTTTGGAGAGAGACAAAGCCAAACTGAAAGTAAAGGAAATACAGACAAGGAGACAGAAAGAGGGGTCAGGAGAGACATACAGCAATGCTTCAACACTTAAGAAGCTTTTCCCCTCCCCTCTGCAGGTAGGATGTGGGGTCTTGAACCAATATCCTTGTGCACTGTAATGTGTTTGCTACCAACCAGCCCCTAGACTTTTAAATTATAAACTTTAAGCATATGCAGATTGTTTGGAAAATTGCAGTTTGACCTATCTTTCTGTTTCATCTCATTAAATAGTTCTCAATATCATTCATAGGGACTACACACTTCATTATTTCGATGTGACAACATTTATTTAAATTATACTTTGTCATTGGACATTATAACTTCCTCTCTAAGTTTTTTCAGTATTATAAACAGCCATTTAATGAGCATCCTTCTAGCAACATCTTTGCACTTCTTGATAATTTATTTCCAATAAGGATTTGGAAGCATAGTTCTTAAAGTGGTTAAATTCAGCAAATAATACTGCCTAATTCCTATAAAAAATCTATAACAGTTTACATACCTATCAACCATACATAAGAACAATATCAATGGTTATGAATGTTAATTTGAGCATCTAATTTTAATACTGTACAAGAAAAAACACTTAAGAAAACTGAGCTTATAAAGTCGAAAAAAAATCACTACAAGTTAGATTGTTCATACTCATGATGAGCGGTAGCCTGTTAGTTAAAAGGCAAACCTTTAACTCAGGAAAAGACACAAACCCACTAGAAAATTAGCTGTGGGACCATTTGCGTATAAGAACTCAGCTTTGAGGCCCTGGTTCCCACCTGCAGGAGGGAAGTTTCAACAGAAGTGAAACACTGTTGTGGGCGTCTCTCTCTCGCTCCCTTCTATCTTAACAGCTTTGTCTCTATCCAGTCAATGATTACAGAAGTGAAACACTGTTGTGGGGGTCTCTCTCTCGCTCCCTTCTATCTTAACAGCTCTGTCTCTATCCAGTCAATGATTACATAAAACATGAAAAAGAACATTAGTTCTAACTTAAAATTTAAATCAAAAAGAACTTCACATATTATTTATCCTTATAGATTTCTTAAAATTGTATATTCTCTCTTTACAGGAACAAATACTGGTGGACATTTAAATCTCAGCATAGCTTCTCTTTTCTAACTTCTATTGTAACACATACATGTATATATATATATATATACATATATATGTAACAGTTCCATATGAAAAGCACATATGCTTGCTCAATTACCTTTACCAGATTACAGACACTATTTCCAAATCATTTGACACTTTTAAATGCTGCTGATCTCAGCTTTAGTGAGGTCTGATTGCATATAGCACTGTGTGTGTGTGTGTGTGTGTGTGTTTGTGTATTTTTGTATAATTGTATAAGTTGATATATCTTTTAAAATGGCAAATTTGAGGAAACGGCAAACTCATCATTCTCTAGAAGTCATCTCAGTGTCCACTGCAAAGTCTCTTTCCCATCTCTTTGGTGTCACACCCTATTCTGATCCCATAACAGGCAACCACTTATCAGCTATCACTGCAGATACACTGAGCATAGTAGGGGACATGTTGTGGCCTTATATAGCTGATTGGTGTGCTGATTATACAATGTGTGTTATTTTGATCCTATTTTATTCTAATTGATTTCTAGTTTTATATCTTAAAAGTCATTACTATTTTCTTCTTCAATATCTAATCTTCTATTCATTATTTCCAGTGTTTTCTGACAGTAATCATTGTAATTTTTTAAAAGATCTTCTATACCTGTAAATTATTGTAAAAAGCTAAATAGTACATCCAAAATATGTATGAGTAAAGCTCTGACAGACAGGCAGACACATACACACAGATACATTGTTTTTTTATTATCTTTATTTATTGGATACAGACAGCCAGAAATTGAGAGGGAAGGGGGTGATAGTGAAGGAGAGAGACCCCTGCAGCCCTGCTTCACCACTTCCAAAGCTTTCCTCCTGCAGTTGGGGACCAAGGCACTTGAACCTGGGTCCTTGCACATTGTAGGATGTGTGCTTAACCAGGTGCTTCACCACCTGGTGGCCCACACATTATTTCTTTTTTTCTTTATTAGATAGAGACATCCAGAAATTGAGAGGGAAGGGGGTCATAGACAGGGATAGAGATAGAGGGACACCTGCAGCCCTGCTTCACCACTTGTGAAGCTTTCCCCTGCAGGTGGGGACCGGGGGCTTGAACCTGGGTCCTTACGCATTACAACACGTGCGCTTAACCAGGTGTGCCACCACTTGGCCCCCACACATGTTTTCTAATATGTCCAGGAAAGAACATTTGCAGCTATAATTTTTCTTTCTATCTTATCTAGCAGGACAGAGAGAAATAGATACAAATTCATTAATTAAATCTTCTGAAATAATTACTTCTCTTAACACTTCACAAAATAGTATAAGTAGCATAGTTCTTTTTCAACTTCGGCCTGAGAGTGAGATCATCCCATATTCATCCTTCTGTTTCTGACTTATTTCACTCAACATGATTTTTTCAAGGTCCATCCAAGATCGGCTGAAAACGGTGAAGTCACCATTTTTTACAGCTGAGTAGTAATCCATTGTGTATATAAAAACAAGATTAGAAAAGAAAACACAAGTCGAACCTGAAATGGAATTGGAGTATTACACCAAAGTAAAAGACTCTGGGGTGGGTGGGTGGGTGGGGAGAATACAGGTCCATGAAAAATGATGAATGAAATAGTGGGGGTTGTATTGTTAAATGGGAATCTGGGGAATGTTATGCATGTAAAAAAAAAAAAAAGAAGTAGAAACGCAAAGCAGAAATTGACTGAGTTTGGAGTATGGCACCAAAGTAAGAAAGCAGAAGTACACTAGAGTTTGCAGTGAGTACCTCCCTAATACTTCCTCTCCACTTTTCCAAGCTTTGGGTCCATGATTGCTCAACAGTTTGTTTGGCTTTGTATGTTAACTCTCTTTTCAGTCACCAGGTTCCAGGTGTCATCAGGATGCCGGCCAGACTTCCCTGGATTGAAGACCCCACCAATATGTCCTGGAGATCAGCTTCCCCAGAGCCACACCCTACTAGGGAAAGAGAGAGGCAGACTGGGAGTATGGACCGACCAGTCAAAGCCCATGTTCAGCGGGGAAGCAATTACAGAAGCCAGACCTTCCACCTTCTGCATCCCACAATGACCCTGGGTCCATGCTCCCAGAGGGATAGAGAATGGGAAAGCTATCAGGGGAGGGGATGGGATATGGAGATTGGGCGGTGGGAATTGTGTGGAGTTGTACCCCTCCTACCCTATGGTTTTGTTAATTTATCCTTTCTTAAATTAAAAAAAAATTTAAAAAAAAGTAGCATAGTTCTTTTGGAATTTTAGTAAATTCTTTTTTAGAGGATATTATAGAACTTTTTTAAAAATGTGGTTTAGATTTTTTTCCCAGGAAACTTTTTTAGAGAATAGAGTCTAATTTTAAAATGTCATATAATTTCATTAGCCAAAGAAGTTATAAATTGTGCTTCCACAAAAAATAAATTACTAAATTTTTCACTGTTCAGTTGGTCATTGTTCCATGTGTTATTCTTAACGCCAGTATTTTGAAAATGTTATTAGTCTTTTGTAATTTGGTCTTCATTATCATTTGCTAAAACGGCTTTGTCCCTTTGTCTCCTCTCATTGTCTATCTTTATTGTGTTTTTATTTCTGGTCTACTGCTGTTCATCTCTCCCAGAACATGCATTCCTTTACTTCTTTTTTTTTTTTTCCTGTGGTACTTTTTTTTTAAAAGATTTTATTTATTGATAGATGAGAAAGATAGGAGAGAGAGAGAGAACCAGACATCTCTCTGGTACATGTGCTGCCAGGGATTAACCTCAAGACCTCATGCTTGAGAGTCTAATGTTTTATCCACTGTGCCACCTCCCGGACCACGCCTGTGGCACTTCTTTCAGTAATTCTTGTAAGGGGGGGGGGGTTGCTCATGGCAAATTCCTTTGGTTTTTTGATATTTGGGAAGTCCTTTATTTCTCCTTCATTTGAAGGATAATTTTGCAAGATACAAGATGGAATTCCTTTGTTCAAAGCTCTTCTTTTGTGTTTCCTAAGCCCTTAGTGAAATATTCCTTCAATTCTTTAATATTCTTAGATCTTGGAGAGTCCTCATGATAAGCTTTCTGTCATCTTTCCTTGATAATCCCTCTATATCTGTCATTTCCTGGGGTCCCTCTGTTTCATTTATATCTATCTGTTTTGTTTTGTTTTTTTCATATCTGAAAGTTTGTTTGGGGGATGTTTTTGTTTACACATTCATTGTGCTGGTGAGAGAAGAACTTCTTTTTCATATCCTTTAGGAAGTTTAATGGCTTATAGCTTCATTGTCGGTACATGGGCACAGTTTCTCTTCTCACCAATGTAGGTGTCTGCAAAACACTCTCACACCCCAAAAATAACATCACCAGAAACATGTCACTATATCAGAACACTCAGAACATTTTTGGATAATGCTGCTGAAATATCTTAAATCCATAACATCTATAAATATCAATGTCCTGAACTCACCCATTAAAAAACAGAGTAAGTAGGAAGACGGATCAGAAAACTCAACCCAACCTTATGCTGTCTGCAGGAATCCCACCTAACTCAGCAAAGCAAACACAGACACAGAGTGCAAGGATGGAAAACTATCATACAAGCTAACGAACCACATAAAGGGTAGGAACAGCTATTCTCATACCTGGCACAATAGACTTTACAATAAGTAAAGTAACAAAAGATAAGGGCAGACCTGCTTCACTGCTTGTGGAGCGACTCCCCTGCAGGTGGGGAGCCAGGGGCTCGAACCCCGATCCTTATGCCGGTCCTTGTGCTTTACATCACATGTGCTTAACCCGCTGCGCTACTGCCCGACTTCCTCAATATCTGTTTTTGTAGCACCTCTCATGGTATTATGCCTCTCAGTTGGCTTAAAAGATGAAGTCTTTTTCTAAGAAGAACTATTACTTCAAACACGATAGCCTTTGAGCAAAATTTACATAGAATGACTCCTTTTGAGTCTGTAATTTTCAGACATCTGTAAGGAATGTAGAACTTGAAAGTGTTTTGTTTTTTCTTTTTAAAGAGAAAAATAAATGAGTGGTGATTTGGAGTTTGGGTATTAAATGATCAATGTCTGACTAAACTCATTGGTGTATATGTATTTAGTGCCCTGACATTCCTGTGGTGGCTTGTGAACCTGCATACAGATGTGAAAGTACTTCTGCTTACATGCTTCTCTGCAACTCTATCCTTACAAAAACTCTCTTCTTACAAGAATCAAAATCATATTCACAACATTATTTGCGTGATCTTCTTCAGAAACACTATCCACCATTAAAGAGGAAGCATTTTTGTATGTGATAAAAGGTCTTGGTGACTTTATTTTGTACACCCAGAACCCAGTCTGCATGTTTTATGTTCTACTGTTCATGAAGCTGATGAAGATACTTGTCTTTCTCCTCTGTCTGCTCTTCCAGATATCTGATTCTCAGGAGAGCCAGCTGGTTTTGGGTTGTGGCAGCAGCAAGGAGAGCTTCCTTCCCTCTGTGGAACTGTGTGCCTTCTCTGTTTTCCAGCCACACCTACAGGGAACCTCTTCTCAGGAAAGGGGTCTTCTCATCAGTCTCCTTCCCCATGTCAGAGAGGGAAATGTGGTATCTATAAAAATTGCCTTCAAGGTGAGGAAAGATTCTTTCCACACTTGAGCTTTATAAAACACTCAAGGGGCGGGGGTGGGGGGGGTGGGGGGGGTTGGTAGATAGTGCAATGGTTATGCAAAGAGACTTAAATTGCCTGAGGCTCAGAAGTTCCGGGTTCAGGAGTCCGGCGGTAGCGCAGCAGGTTAAGCGCACATGGCACAAAGCTCAAGGACCGGCATAAGGATCCAGGTTCAGGCCCCGGGCTCCCCAACTGCAGGGGAGTCGCTTCACAGGTGGTGAAGCAGGTCTGCAGGTGTCTGTCTTTCTCTCTCCCCTCTCTGTCTTCCCCTCCTCTCTCCATTTCTCTCTGTCCTATCCAACAAGGACATCAATACCAACAACGATAATAACTACAACAATAAAACAATAAGGGCAACAAAATGGAATGAATCAATCAATAAATAAATATTTTAAAATAATAAATAAATAAAAATAAATAAATAATAAGTTCCAGGTTCAACCCCCAGCACCACCTTACTCCAGGGCTGAGCAGTGCTCTGGTGAAAGCAGAGCAACAAACAAAAACACTCAACAAAGGTCTGTAAGGATTGAGTTAATCTAAATGGTTGAGAACCACTTAGTTAACCTAAACTTTCAGCCCAGAGCATGTTTCCCATGGCAGAAGTTTCTCAGCTCCCCTTCTTTTCTCCCGCATCAAGGTCCCAGAAGGAATCTCATCTCTCCCGCCTGCATTTTGTAGCGCTACAGAATATAACAGTCTTAAGAATACATAATTATGTTTGCTATTAGTGGCCTAATAGCAGTTTACAAAAGTATATGATTTCAAGAGTGTAGTTGATTTTTCTTAATATTTCTTTAATTTATTGTTTTTAATAGAGGACATATACAGAAAGATAGAGAGAGAGAAAGAGAGCAAGTATAAAAGAGAACAGAGCATTTAACCAGTCTTTTTCAATGGGCCCTGCTATAAATAAAATGAGAATCTGAGTGTTTTCTGTGTGAATATGTGGTTCATTTTTTTTTTCAAAAATAGTAACTTTGCAAACTTTCTTAACATGACATGTTGTGTTGTTTTCCTACTGGCCTAGACATGAGCTGTTTGTTAGCTTATCTCGCCTGGTACGCATGTAAGGAAGCAGACATGTCTTACCTTATAGTGTGGTTGCCAACTGAAGGTCATCTCCCTGGGAAAGTTCTCTGCACAACATTCTCACCCTAAACCTGTGCAACAGGACCTCTGAGCTCCCGTTTCCGTTCTGTTCCTAGATGCCATTGCTCGCATACAAAATACCACACACAGTTCTGTCCTTATTTCTTAAATTCTACCTATAAAAGTAATATCATTTGCTACTTGTCCTTCTGTTTTTGTTTTTACTCACTTATCTTGATGCCTTTAAGTTCCATCGAAGATGAGACAAAGATGACTTAATCATTTACAACAACAGCTAAGTAAGATTCATATATATAAATACATCACAATTTCCTTAATTACTGTCTATTCTTGGACATCTGGGTTGTCTCCAAGTTTTGTCAATGACAAATTGTGCTGCTATGAACATAGATGTACTTAGATGTATTCTGATAGGTGCCCTTTTTTGCTAGGGGTTTGGGGGAGTAAATCTCTAAGCGAGAAATTGGTGGGTCACAGGGTAAGTTCATTTCTAGTGTCTGAGAAATCTCCAGGCTGTTTTCCACAGAGGTTGAGCCCATTCATAATCCCACCAGCAATGTGAAAGCGTCACTTTTCCCCAGGATCCTTTCCATCAACTGTTGTTACTGTCTTTTAAAACTTTCTCATATATAGATTGTCTAGTTGTTCCTCTGGACTTCCATAAAGTGTCTTTCTTTCTTTTTTTTACTAGCAGGCTTTTTTCTTTCTTTTTTTTAAATACTTATTTATTTTCCCTTTTGTTGCCCTTGTTGTTGTATTGTTGTTATTGATGTCATCATTATTGGATAAGACAGAGAGACATGGAGAGAGGAGGGGAAGACAGAGAGGGGGAGAGAAAGACAGATACCTGCAGACCTGCTTCATCGCCTGTGAAGCGACTCCCCTGCAGGTGGGGAGCCGGGGGCTCAAACCGGGATCCTTAAGCCGGTCCTTGTGCTTTGCGCCATGTGCGCTTAACTTGCGGTGCTACCACCTGCCTCCTTTTCATGAAGTTTCTACCCATGTCCTCATCCCATCTTCTAATGGACTTGTTTGATTTTGTTGTTGTTGCTGTTAAGTTTACTGAGTATGTTGTAGATTTTTTTGTTATTAGTCCTTTATAAGAAGCATGTTTTTATAGGGATCTCCCAAGCTGTAGGGTATCTTCTGTTTCTGTGAAGGAACCCTTTGTTGTGCAAACACTTTTTAGCTTGATGTAGTCCTGTTTATTTATTTATTTTCCTTGTCTATTTGACCTGAGTCTTTGAAGACATTTTTGAAGTTAAATGTGATTCTTAAATTTACAGCCATTTTAATTCTTTCAGATTAAAACATACAGGGATTGTATTAGTGTCACAACATACAGTAAATTTTAATTAAAACAATATCAATACCTTTCTCTATCCTGTATTTAACAAGCACACAAATTAAACATTACACTCAGCCAAGGTACAAATGACTTCAATTAGTTGGTTACATGACACAGTTCATGTAGGGATTTAAGAAGCTCATTTAATATTATATTTACACTAAGAATCACTTTCTCAAGAATAAATGGCTAGTAATAGTTTCATATATTTAAGCCAAATTAGTCATGATGATATGAGTTAGACCTGAGTGCTTGGTAACAGGTTTTTTTTCCTTCATCATTGTATGAAAACGTTACTTGGATTGCTTTTATGCTGGGGCATCTATACATTGTCTTTGCAAAAAGTGCAATACTTTCTCCAAAAAATTTTCCACCTAAATATATATATGCATATATGTAGACATATATATGTCTATATATAACTCCTCTGAAAAACTTCTAAGCCATTTCAGAAATAATATTAAAATTTAGAGAAGCCAGTTATTAAGGTGAACCAAAGTTGAGAGTCACTGCTTAAATTAAAGGTACTTTTCTTGATCAACAGAAAAAAAAATGATGGTTTGACAACAGTTCAGCATGGGCCAGCTATTTGTTTGTTTTTATAGAAATATCCAGTGACATTCAAAGGGAGGCTGGGCCATCTGACCATGGCAGTTCGCCAAGGAAAGCAGCCGTGCAGCTTGATGAGCTCTGGTGTTATGGCTGCCATGATGCTGAATTCAGGAAATAATTTTTGCTGCATTTCCCTCTTCTCCTTTTCTTTGAATCTTTGATGGATCTATAATAATTATATTTTATAAGAATGCCACTGGTGACGGAAGTGCTTCTCCTAATGCAGAGGCTGTAAAGCTATCAGGAAAGCTTTAAGCAAATGTTATCTGTTTTACAGAAGAAATCAATTACCCACAGATTGCTTAAACCAGTGACAGGCATGGGGAGGAATAAAATGTGTTAAGTAGAAAAGTTACTGCCATCAACATGTAAGGAACTGCGTGATATATGGAAGCAATCACTTGTTCAATTTACCTTCAAAACTAAAACAAGTTCTTCTGCATTCCAAATAAACATGAACCTCTCTCTGCAAAGGGAACAATTTCCAACTCCATGGAAAGAGTACTATGTAAATTTTAGCCAGCGATAGTGCCATTAGGAGCTCAGGACCAGCTTTTCAGAGATAAAGTGTGTGAACTACTTAACATACTTATTTCAAGCTAGGTATCAGTTCGTCTTCATCTGCCTGAAACTCAGCATTATATAATTTTCCAGGTATGCCTGAAATAAAAGGAAACTACCAGAAAATAATCCACACTTGGTAGTTTTCTCTACATTGTATCAAAGTGTAATAGATTTTGTTCAAGTAAAACTTAGCACCTATGAGGTTTAATATGTATTACTCTACAGATAAAATATTTTAATTTTCTTTAGTAGCCAGAAGAGATTCAGAGTGGACCTTCTTTTGTTGTTGTTTGTTTAAAGGAGAAAATGGGCTGTTTCAATGGGGCTCTGACAATTCCTGTGGAGGAAATTGTGGTTCTCAAGGTTCATGAAAGCTTCTAATTACTCAGGTGGAGTTTGTCATCTTGCTTGTGAAACAAGACCGCCATTTTTAGTTCTTTATCCTGCCAGTTCTCCTGAGACTTGCATTGTCTAATTCCATTTTGAAAGCAAATTAATTCAAATCACATATAACATAAAAGTGATTTCTTAATATTGCAAAACAGAAATCATTTTACCAGATGTGCCCTGAGAAGTGCCAAGCACAAATATCAAGTTCTGTGTCTGCCGTAGTGGGTGGTGGGCACTGACAGCCAGGGCGCCACACCTGCCTAATAAAGGACTCCTTTCTGCTCGTTTTACTTTCTTATTTTTATTTTTACAACTGAGAAATGTTGAGAAGGATTTGTTCACATGATCTTTTAATAGAACCTGGAGTCATATACCAGCTGGCCTGTATCATTCCTATACAATATTCTGAAGGAGAGTTCTATGTTGATTGTTTTTTTCACGGGGATAAGATATCTATATTCAGTTTCCATTGCAAGTCAATTGTTCTTTATGCATACATGTTAATGATAAATGTGAACTATTATGTTTTTGAAACATCCGTCAGCTAAATTTCCTTTAAGGTGAGACACCATCATAGGCCACAGGAAACAACACTGTGAAAATTCTCCAGTAAAAGACAACATAGATAATGTGTGTTCTTTTTTTTTTTTTTTTTTTGTCCCTGCAAAATGATCAGGTTGATAGAATAGTGATGTCCTACTGATTATTCAGGGCTGACGTTCCAGCAAGAGAATGCATTCTTAAAATATGAACTTGAAGCTCAAATATTAAATATGCATTTCCTCCTATGGGACACGTTGAAATGCCACACGCCTCTGGAGAGAATGACCCAGCCACGTTAATTTTTTTTTCTCCCTCTTGCTCTTCTTTTCCAAAAAAAAAAAAAAAAAAAAACAACCCAGTGAGTATGTGATGTGCAGTGAACCAGATCAACAGTGTGGCTCAAGCTGTCTCCTTAGCTGCTTGGCAAAAGAAAGGATAAACTATAAAACTCCCTCCCACAGCTTCCAGCTCCTACTTCCCACATGTCCACATCCTCTGTCACCTCTGGCACTGTTACTGACCCAGGGAAGCCAAACTAAAAGATGATATGTTTGCTGCCTTTGCCCTTGTCCTGAGGGGCTGCACATTATCCTAGCAAGTATCGGGAGCCATTTCTGGGGGATATTTGTCACCCACGAAGGCCTTTGGAACAAATGGAATGGGCAGCGAATTACAAAAATGTCATTCTCTAAAGGAAATGGATGAAGGCTTTTGTTCTCCAGTAATAAATAGATACCATAGGCTTATAACACTATTTTTATATTAAATCTGACAGGGTTACTATTTCTAGTTCATTAAGGGAACAGCTTGAAAACTCTTTCTGTACTTAAAAAAAATAATGTTGTTCCTCACTTCTTCCAAGTAATAAATATAAACAATACCTGGCAGTAGATTCTAAAAATAAATAAATAAATAAAGTAAATCTCAGACCATGATTAATTTCAAGTTACTTTTACTAATGATTGTTTTACAAATGGACAAAAAATCATTTTAGGGATGGATTCTAAGATTATAAATGGATTATATAAGAGGTACTTACGAATGAATTTTGAAAGTCTGATTTATACCTAGCCCTCCTTCTTTATAAATCACAAATATATCACTTTCTTTTCTCACTTTTCTCACACATTGTAGGTTTACAGAGCATGATGATAAATATTCCATGGACAGAGGTCAAGCTAAGGATAATAACTCAACTCCTTAAATGAAAGCTTCAGAGTACATCTTCTGTGTTTCACAGCAGCACACAGGGGTCATGATGACAGTGTCCCAGACTACAGAGCATAATGTGTGCTAACGTCTTTGAGTCTCATCACATTCCTTAAATGGGTCCATAGCTGCTCTTTGAAGTGGAACTGGAGTGAGAGACATCACAATGCCTGCGAAGAAACAACACTGCTTTTGGATAGACTCAGTCAGGTGCTTTCTTAGGTTAATGTGAGGATTCTTCTGCCAGATAACCATTTCCAGTCTAACAGACAAATCTCTTTTTTTCTTTTTCTTTTTTTTTTTTTAGGGATTTAATAATGATCTACAAGAATGTGGGATAACAGGGGTACAATTCCACACAGTTCTCACCACCAGAGTTCTGTGTCTCATCCCCTCCATTGGAAGCTTCCCTATTCTTTATCCCTCTGGAGCATGGGCCAAAGATCTTTATGTAACTAACATATCCTATGGTTTCAATTACACAACGGTTTTAGATGTAAGCCTCTTATTTTTTATTTTTTTAATTTATTTTTTATTTAAGAAAGGATAAATTAACAAAACCATAGGGGAGAAGGGGTACAACTCCACACAATTCCCACCACCCAATCTCCATATCCCACCCCCTCCCCTGATAGCTTTCCCATTCTCTATCCCTCTGGGAGTATGGACCCAGGGTCATTGAGGGTTGCAGAAGGTGGAAGGTCTGGCTTCTGTAATTGCTTCCCCGCTGAACATGGGCGTTGACTGGTCAGTCCATACTCCCAGTCTGCCTCTCTCTTTCCCTAGTAGGGTGGGTCTCTGGAGAAGCGGAGCTCCAGGACACATTGGTGGGGTCTTCAGTCCAGGGAAGCCTGGCCGGCATCCTGATGGCATCTGGAAACTGGTGTAAGCCTGTTTTATATGCTAAACATATTCTGTAAGATAAAGTCCTAAAAATAATTCATGGGGATAGTTTAATGATAGCTAACTTGACTCATTAGTTTACCAGTGAAAACCATTCATAATTATGATGCATTTTTTGTGAAAAATTTTTAATAGTGGAATATGTCGATGTTTGCAGATTCCTTACTTGTATTACATGGGACTCTGGTGTAGATACACTGTGCTTTGTGTCTTTTAAATGTGTGCATGCAGTGGCCTTGAGATGGGGCAGCAGATGCAGCACTGGCCTCTCACACAGAAGATCTCCAGGTCAGGCGCCAGAGTGATGCACTTCACCCGCCATTTCTCTCATTAGATAAATTAAATAAATAAAACTTAACTACTTTGTTTACTTTTATCAGGGAAATAATTAGAAAGAGGGGGAAAGATAAGAGTGTATTCAGCTTTGGAAAATGGTTTTACCAAAGACTGAAGCTCTTGGGTCTCAGACATGCAAGTCCAGGAGGCTCTGACACTGAGGTTTCTCTCCATCCATCACACTGCACATCTTAAATGGGTCAGTATGTACCCACATTTGGACAGACTTAATAAGCTAAAACTGGGCCAAGAATGTATCTCAGTTGTCAAGCATACACTAAGTGTGTGCGATGCCTTGGGTTTGATCCATGATTTCAGTGAACTAAAATCTAAGAAAACCAGTTCTAATTTTCATTCAGATTAGAGTCATTTTAGAGGCAAATGATGCTAAAAAGTAAACTATTTTATGTATATTTTCTGGACATCTGCTTTTGTCTCATTCTTTGTAATTTTTCTTTTTTTTATTTGTTTTTTCCCCTTTTGTTGTCCTTATTGTTTTACTGTTGTTGTAGTTATTATTGTTGTTGTTATTAATGTCATTGTTGTTGGACAGGACAGAGAGAAATGGAGAGAGGAGGGGAAGACAGAGAGGGGGAGAGAAAGACAGACACCTGCAGACCTGCCTCACCGCCTGTGAAGCGACTCCCCTGCAGGTGGGGAGCTGAGGGCTCGAACCCGGGTCCGTTCTCTGCCAGTCTTTGCGCCTGTGCCTTGTGCGATTGATGCACTGCGCTACCGCCCGACACCCCCTTTCTTTTCTTTCTTTTTGCTTTTTAGCGTCTGGACACGTGCTTGACTTTACAAGCTCCCTGATTCTGTGCACTGTCTTAGGAGCACTGCGGGTGCAAGGATTCGTTCAAGAACCGTGTGGGTCCATCAGCCGCCAAGACAGCTCACTGAGGTAGCTTGTTCAGTCTTGAGCATGACTTAGCAGCAGCATTCCCCCTCTGTAGGGACTGCAGCTTTGGTGTGGTGGTGTCTTTCTCTCTGTCTCTCTACCTCTGTCTCTGTCTTTATATCTAAAGAAGTCAGCCTGGAGTGGGGAAGCCCCAGTGAGTGACAATTAAAAAAAGAAAAGAAAAGAAAAGAAAATTAGTTCACATCTATCCGGTGCCTGGGATCAAACTCTGGACCTCACACTTGTGAAGTCCAGAGCTCCAGCACCGTCCCACCTTCCGGACGGCTCTTGTTTGCACATTTAACCTCCAGGTGGGCCTGTTTCATCTCTACTCCTACAGTGTGATACTGAGAGATTGCACATACCCACCCCACAGGTTTGTCCCTGTGGTTTGCAAGGAAGCAGGCTTGACATGTGCAAATTCCTTGAGTAAGTCTGCTGACCGAAGTAAGGAAATGTTTGAGAAGCATGTAAGGAGAAAGTGGTAAATGCTTTTTTCTTTTTTATCTCCTTTGCACGTACAAAGTGATGACTCACAGGCTTCATCTTTCTATCACTAATAGAATAGACAGCTTACACAGAAGCATAGTAGAGAAAAAGAATTTCATTAGTAGGAAGATTGCTAAAATTTTGCTTTGAATAAAGAGTTGAATAATTGGTTTTTCTGTTTATCTTAGAACTGGAGCAGATTGCATCCTATTTAATTTTATTTTGTTCTGACCCATCCAAAGGAATGGAAGTGCAGATTAAAATCAATATTTTCATTCTCTGAATACTCAGTATTTAAAAATTGTCTTCTTGGGAGTTGGGCGGTAGCACATCGGGTTAAGCTCGGGTGGCACAAAACGCAAGGACCGGGGTAAGGATCCCGGTTTGAGTCCTTGGCTCTCAACCTGCAGGGGAGTCGCTTCACAGGTGGTGAAGCAGATCTGCAGGTGTCTGTCTTTCTCTCCCCCTCTCTGTCTTCCCCTCCTCTCTCCACCTTTCTGTCCTATCAAACAACAATGACATCAATAACAACAACAATAATATCTACAACAATAAAACAAGGGCAACTTAAGGGAATAAATAAATAAATAAAAATTGTCTTCTTCCTTTATCTGACTTCTCAAGTAAATACTTTTCCCAAAGGCCACTAATTCTAATCATCAATACTAAGGATTTTTATAAACTAAACTGACTTTTCGAAATGTTTTACTTATTGTGTAATTTAGACATCAGATCTAGAACTGAGCTTCCCTCTTCCAGAGTGTCTTCCTTTGTTTTCCTCAGCTTTATACTCTGGGAAGAAGTAATTAAAAGGTCATAGAACAAGTGTGGGATCATGAGGAAAGGTACAGAAAGGGTATTATGCTTGCTCCAAAGATGGAAAAAGAGAAACAGCAGTGATGACAAGCATGAAGAAACGTTTCTCCATCTACTGGTGAAATTAAAGATTGTTTGGCTACATCTGAACCAAGGGTTTTGCAGTAAGGAAACCAGACAATATGAAGCAGATGAGCAGCAATGGGAAGCCTGTGACCTCCGTGAGGCTCAATGAGTCCCGTTGCCCTAGTGCCAGGAGCCTCCTCCACAGGGCCATCCTCGCGGCTGGGTAGCCATCTTGCAGAAAGGGAGCCATCACCAGAGCCGCTGGGCTCAGGAAGAGTGCGGGGAAACAGTTGCTGATGACTGTCCAACTGACTGGATGAATTTGAGTGATTCTGCAGTGAGAACACCTCTCTCTGAATACCTATCTCCTGGCAGTGGTAGGCCAGAGAATACTCTGATAAGGAAGCCTAGGAATATTTTATAAAGTAATCTCTAATCCTTTAGTGAATATTCAAAAAACAAATGCCAGAGCATTGAGATTCGAAGCTCTAGTGTCACCTGCACAGAGGATTTGGCTACGTTTGTCTGGTGAGTGTTTAATCAAAGCAGGAATTAACGTATGGAAAATAAAGCCTCAGCAAGAATCGTTTATAGTTTGAAGAACTGTATTTTCGAGAGTAACCAAACCAGGGTTAAAGAGCACATTCTTTTCTTCCTTTATTTATGTGAGTCAGTCGGGACCTGGCTCCTGCAGGATTCCATCTCCACTGCACTAGGGCAGCTTCTTCAGCCCTACGAAGTGCTGAGAATCTGAGCCACGGACATAGCGAGACAAACACACTACTACTGAACTATTCCTTCCCCTCACTTCCCTCCCTCCTTCCTTCCTTTCTCCCTCCCTCCCTTCCTTCCTACCTCCCTCCCTCCCTCCCTCCCTTCCTTCCTTCCTTCCTTCCTTCCTTCCTTCCTTCCTTCCTTCCTTCCTTCCTTCCTTCCTTCCTTCCTTCCTTCCCTCCCTCCCCTTCCCTTCCCTCTCCTCCCCTCCTCTCTCCTCTCCTCTCTCTCTCACTTTCTTTATTTCTTCTTCCTATAAACAAAATGGAAGCATGGAAGTTAATTATAATTTTGCTTTAATCAGAAAAAATCTGAGGAGGGGCCTGGGCAGTGGAACACCTGGTTAAGTCGTCAGGCACTAGGACCAAGGTTCAAGTCCCTGCTCCCCACAAGTGGCAAAGCAGATACTGAAAGTGTCTCTCTTCTTCCTGGTCTCTCTCTTAATCTATCTTTGTTCTATTACATAAAATTAAAAAAAAAAAAAGGAAAAAATGCCCACCAGGAGTGGTGAGTTCATTCTGCAGGTACCATCTAACAGTAGTAACCCTGGTGGCATAATCATAATAAATTTTAAAGTTTGAGGAATTTCTTTCTGTATTAATCTTATTGAAAACGTAAATTCTGGTTTTGAGACTCCCCTCCTGCAGGGGGGAGCTTTACAGTTGGTGAGGCAGGTCTGCAGGTGCCTCTCTTTCCCTCTCCCTATCTCCCTTCCGCGCTCAGTTTCTCTCTGCCCTGTCAACTAAATTAGAAATAAAAAATAATAATAATGGCCACCAGGGTCCTAGCAAAGAACCCCAGCTTAGAAAGCCCTCATGACAATAATAAAAAAAGTAAATTCTGGTCCTGTTAGTCCTTTTAGTCTGGTCCAGTTGTCTTTTGTCTTGTCCTGCTCACCTCTCCCATAATTAACTGCTGTTCAGTTAGACAGCAGGCCCTCCTGACTTCAACTTTTCAGAATTTGTAGTGTCTGTGTATAACTGCACATTAGAGTTGCTTTTATTCTAGCCTAAGTATTCGTGCTATCTTATGTAGAATGCTACCAGAAAAAGTGATTGTTTGAGATTTATGTCTCTGGGGCCAGACAGCGGCACATCTGGTTGAGCGCACATGTTACAATGTGCAAGGACCCAGGTTCAAATCCCCCAGGTCCCCACCTGCAGGAGGAACACTTCAGGAGTGGCGAAGCAGGGCTTCTCTCGCCCTCTCTATCGCCCTCCCCTCTGGGTTTCTCTCTGTCACTATCCAATAAATAAAATAATAAAAAATATTTTTAAAAAAGAGAGATTTATGTCTTTTTTTTTGAAACAGAGAGAGATTAGAGTTATGCTAAAACCAGTGATACAGTCTGGGGCCTCACACATGTAAACTGTGCACTTTACCCACTGAGTTGTCCAGCCAAGAACCACATTCCCAACTGATAAAAAAAAAAAAATCAGAATCAGCATATCTACTCCGAGTCTCATTCTCATTCCGTCTACATTGTCTGCTGCCAAAAATGAGCTATGGAAATTCCCCCCTTCCCCACACCAGCATGGCGGGACTCCAGGCAGCACCTGAGTCACAGGGCTACACCATGATCAGCCACTGGAACATTCTGTCTCCTCATTCATTAAGGCGGCACCTCTTAGAACAGTTGATATTTTGAAAGCACTTGAATAGTCTGCAAGGTTTCTCCAAGCTACTTGTCATCGTGTGTTTCCTTCCACGAAGAGACTTTTGGTGGATGTGTTTCCTAACAACATCTAAATAATATGAAAGGCAAAATATGCTACCCTCTGAATTTGCTGACATGTAGAATGTGTACTCAATAATATTTAGAATGCCGCTGTATTTCCAACGTGATTAATTCTTCTTCATAAAAAGTATGGCTATGGGCTAATGTTATCACTTTATCCACAAGTGATTTGCAAGTGTAATTGATTTTAAATTATGTATAATGAAATTGATCTAGATAGTTTTTCTTTAAATCATTTCCTAAAGAGATGGGATTGATACTTATTAAACTATGGCCCCTTCTTAATTTTCAGTGATAATCTGAATGAGGTAGGACACATCACTAACATCTAGTAAGATGAGATGCCACTTACCTCCGTCATGTACAATTTGAAAAGGGAAGGAGGCTGCTGTTTCTAATTGGTTCAACCTGTACTTATCAAAGTTGACACAAATGACTAATCTTTTTCAGGCTTCCTTTCCAAATTCAACTTTGAACTGCCACATGGTAACGGCAGCCCATTACCAAAATTACAAAGTCAGTCTTAATATGAGCATTATATATATATATAAATATATGTGTGTGTTTGTGTTTAATATAGAGTTCTTCAAATCATAATGTATTAATTAGCAACATGATATAGTAAGATAAGATCAGATTACTTATTGAACTAATTTAATTTGCACAGTGGCAGCTAACTTAAAGGAAGCATTCTCTTTTCAAGATTGTTTTTAGCAATCGGCATCAATAATTACTAGTCTAGAATCTGAAAACAGTCTCATTCCTTTACTCTCTTTTAATGGGACCGTTTGTGACCTTTCTACCTATAGTGAAGAGAGAAAATAATGTTTTTAATAACGAGAGGAAGAAACGACAAGCTGAAAACCTGCTAGAAAGGAAAAGCGAGTCATCGTTTCTCGGCTTAGCACCACGTCCGTCATCTCTGTGTGCTGTGCCCACAGTTGGTTCTTCAAACATGGACCTGAGTGCTACGCAGCAGCTGGCAGGAGCAGACCTGAAAGTGCACCTGGGACAAACTCAGGACAAAGCCAGGCTAGACTGAGTCCCAGGGGCCACAAGCCTATGCGTTCAGGTACTGGCGTGTTCTGCAGAAGCAAGCAGTCCATTCATCCCTAAAAATTAGAGAGCAAAGAAAATAAAGACCTTCGACCCCAAAACAAAAGTCAACCTTTAACAACCTTTTATGTAGAAAGGCACAAAAAACATAACTATTAATATATTTTGAGAATAATGTGAAAAGAACTAGAAAGAAACACATTGGGGAAAAGAAAAAGAAAAAAAAATAACGGGGCCAGCTGGTGGCTCACCTGGGCCAGTGCACATGTTATAATGTGCAAGGACCAGAGTTCAAGCCCCTGGTTCCCACCAGCAGGGGGAAATCTTTGCGAATGGTGAAGCAGGGCTGCAGGTATCTCTCTGTTTCTCTGTCTCTCTCTATCAACCCTTTCCCTCTCAATTTCTGGCTGCCTTTACCCAATAGGTAAATAAATAAAGATAAGAAAAGAAAGTTCTAAGAAGAAACAAAACTACTAGCAAACATTGAGAAGTCCAAAACTTATCAATAACAGAAACTATTTCAAAGTTGTTGCATAGATATTCCACAAGATATTCAAGTTAAATAATTATATCCATAAGTGAAAGACAATAATGGATACAGTAGTGAAAAAGAAAAAGAAAGTAATGGGGAAAATGTGATAGTTGCTTTTTTATTAATATCAATAGTGCTGTTATACATAAGATAAAGTGTTTCAATCAGTCAGCATTAGCGGTCTCATCAATCTGTGATGATCATGTTATTAGCATGACACATATTCTAACCATAAATTATACAGGGATAAATAAACATGTTAATAATTGAGTGAAATAGTTGTTGCCAAGTTAAAGTCACACTATCATGTGAGATGTTCACCTTACCTAGCTTTCAAATGACAGAAACTTATAGCTTATATTTGAATTAAAATAACATCTAACATGCAAAACTTTCATCAGAATTGCTAATATCATAGTGTTCCTGAGTTTATTTTCTCTTAGATCCACAGGTACGTTTTATGTTGCTTAATACTCTTCTTCAACCACACACACACGCACACACACACACGCACACACACACACACACACACACACACACACACACACACACCTCTCAGTGATGATTTTGGCCTAAGGTGAGAAAACATTGACCAACTAAACCATTTACACTCTATAAAAAAGAAGCATCCATGTTTCTATATAAACTAAGGTTTAATTCTAATGAATGTATTTTGGAATAGTGAAATTCATTAATTCTATTTTGGTTTAACTTACTGTGCTTTTCAGTATTGCTTTAAAACTCATTATTTAACAGAAACTAATATATATTAGTTTATTATGTATACATATATATGCTTTAGCTTCTTTGTTTTGTGTTTTATACTCTAATCAAGATTTAAAAAAAAAAATCCAGAACTAATTAGACAACTTAAAGCATGATGTCCAGAAATTCTGGTCAAAGCACTGGGTTATCTTGGGTTGTTTTTTTTATCCTTACTACAAATATTGTTCCAGGTTTATCCTTTGATACGAGAAACTATTCAGAATATAATGACATGCATGGAGTAATTAATGTAGAGTCGGTTAAAATACCAATTTTTGGTTAAAAAATAACAATTTGAACAAGAAAGTTGGGGTTTTTTGTAAAAAAAAAAAAAAATCTAAAGAAGATATTCCAGAATGTTTTAGCCAGTGTTACCTTCCTTGAATTAGCTATACGCCCATGGAGAATAGGGTTTCCAACTATATGATGAAATTTAAAACAATACAGTACTGTTAATCTCATATACATTTGTAGATACCTAATGATTTAAGGAGTTGGAATTCACAGTTTAATAAACAGACCAGAGTCCTTCTTTTTATTTTCTATAATCTCATATGTGAATATCCATCTGTTAAATAAGAAGAACATGATTTCCTCTTGGCCCATTAATACCTAGTAGGGAATTAAATGATAAAAAAGTAAAAATAAAATAAGAAGCAAATCAAGAATAAAAATAAGTATAAAGAAATTGCAAATATAAAGAAGATGTTAGTTTCCATAAATTAAGAATTTTTGTTAAGTTACTTACTTTCCATTAGTTAGTTTCCATAAATTAAGAATTTTTGTTAAGTTACTTACTTTCCATTAGTTTCCGTAAATTAAGAATTTTTGTTAAGTTACTTACTTTCCATTAGTTAGTTTCCATAAATTAAGAATTTTTGTTAAGTTACTTACTTTCCATTAGTTTCCATAAATTAAGAATTTTTGTTAAGTTACTTACTTTCCATTAGTTAGTTTCCATAAATTAAGAATTTTTGTTAAGTTACTTACTTTTCATTTTTCTTTTCTATCCTTATTTCTTTTTCACATTTCTGTCTGTCCGTCTGTCTGTTTTACCGGACACAGAGACACTGAGCGGAACACCTCTGTAGCCCGGTAAGGCAGGAAACTGAACCTCTCAGGGCTGAGGTAGGAAGGTCCTATGTCCCACCACTGAGTCATTTCTTCAGCAACTCTCTCCATCTAACTGAAATTAAATTAAATTAAATTAAAATGAAATCCCTAGTCACTCAGACTATTCTCTATTTCTATTTTCTATTTACTATTTACTATTTTCTACTTTGAACCAAGCTTACTGCACATTTTTAAAAAAGTTCTTTCTACATTCACAGGAAAATTTGTTTTTCACTTCTGTTGGTTCTCTTCCACAAACCCTTCTTCCTTAGTTAAGTCGTAGAAGAAAACAAAAGTTTCAAAAGTATAATGAATATTAACTTTCCCAAAGTAAGATGAAATAATGAGGGTTTTTTTTTCTTAAACAGCAATCTCTCTCTCTTGCCTATCTCATAAGTCATTAATTGTGGTGTATTTCCTCTTTTTTGAAAGAAAATCCAGAGATTTTCCACATCTGAGTATCATTATGAAGTCATTCCTTAACCTAAAAAAAAAGGGGGGGGGGGGATAGTATGTTTGTGAATTCAGTTGAAAAAAAAAGCACAGTGGTTTTGCTGGTCGCTGCAGTATCTTTGGAAACAGCAACCAAAAAATAACCAGGAGAAGGTTCCTGGTGGTCTTTTCAATGTTCATTCACAACAACACAGGAAGGTGAGACTTCAGAAGCAAAGTTGTGCTCAGCTGGCTACGTGGCTTGGTTGTGCTCCCATGAGTTCAGATCATCAGAACAACTTACTCTGAGTTATTACTTCTGGGCTCTAGAGGCGCTTGGGACAAAGCAAAGACTCAGAAATCCTAAGGTGATGTGGATGTTGACCAGAGCCGGTGTTCCGCTGGCCTTGGCCTATGCTACCACTCATTTCCTGCTTCAGAGCTGCATAGCTCTCCATGAATGCAGACAGAGCTGAGAGTGTTGACAGTGTCTCCAGCCTAAACACTATGGGGACTTCTACCAAGTATCAAAAGCAAATGTTTTAAAAAATATTTAGAAAATAATGTGTAAATGTCTTCTGATTACTTTTCAATTTTTTTTGTTAAATACTTTTTTAAGATTTTATTTATTTATGAGAAAGATAGGAGGAGACAGAAAGAACCAGACATCACTCTGGCACACGTGCTGCCGGGGATCGAACTTGGGACCTCATGCTTGAGAGTCCAAAGCTTTACCACTGTGCCACCTCCCGGACCACTCTTTTCAATTATTTTATTATCTTTCTTTATTTACTTATTGGATAGAGACAGCCAGGAATCGAGAGGAAGGGGAAAGATAGAGGGAGAGAGACAGAGAGACACCTGCATCCCTGCTTCACCACTTGCAAAGCTTTCCCCCTGCAGGTGGGGACCGGGGGCTCAAACCCGGGTCCTTACGTACTGTGACGTGTGCACTCAACCAGGGGCTCCACCACCCAGCCCTCAAATGCCCTCTAAATTAAGAACATTGAAATGAAATATTCCCTTCTTGTCTGTCTAGCTCTCAGAATCCTGACTGTTTGAAATTCTACTTTTCATATTTCAGGTATTTTAGAAACTTTTTATTGAAGTCATTGACTTGCGTCACTATCGCTCTCTGTCAAGATTTGTTTACCCATAAGACGCGCTGCAGAAAGCACATGTAGAAAAAAGAGGAAACAATGCTGCTTCTACTATGACTAAAAGTGAAACAACTCAATAAGAAACTCCTAAAGTGAATGGACTTGCCTTCTCTTGCCCTGGAGAATGAGCAGCAAGCTTCCCTGCTCACTAATGAGCAACTTTTAAGCCCACAGAAACCGCTTCAGGCCCCCTCTGTGTTCCCTCATTCCCCCAGCGCTCCCCGCCCCCAGCCCATCTCCATCCAGTGGGCAGTCTGCCTGATCTGCATGCAGGATTGTTCACCAGCTGAACAGTTCACAACGGGCACTTTACTTCTGTAATTTAAAAGGAAAGGGAGAAGCCACTACTGATGTAAAATATCATTTTTCCCCCTTTCTAATGGATGAGTAATAACCAGGAGATTTCTGAAAAGCTGTCCAGGGTGCCTGTCAGCTCCAACAAAATTTCTGACCCAGAGGAATATATTCACAAACAGCCCCTGTGATTATGACTTACAGTAGGCTCCTTGGCAGAAAGCTGTGCAGAGAAGCACTAGAGACATTAGAAGACTCCTCGGATACCTGACACATAGAATTCACTATCCGTACATAGAGACAGTTTTGCACACGAAAATATATATGTTATGTCCTGAGTGAAAATCCAATATATGTATATACTATCTATATAATATGTACATGGCATCTATAATGACTCCCCATTTCAACAGACGCCAAAGGGCTAGAAATCAGGACACGGAAGTACATTACATCAGACTTTGGCGCCTTGCAAATCCATATTCCCACCAGCCCCTGTCACTGTGGTCCAATCTCACTTGATTCTGAAGCTCCTCTTTGTGGTTTGAGTTGGGACCTATGTATTACTTCTCTTTTGACATGGGAGCAGGAAGGGAGGAAAGAAGGAACCTATGAAGAAAGATGACAACAGCTCCCTGGACTGAGGGATCATGTAGCCCCACGTTCCCTTTCACTCCTCCCCGCCCTGACCCAGGTCTTGGCAATGGTTGCTATTGCCGTGCCAGTTCAGTGCAGGCCTTGGGCATCGTGCTGGAGTGGAAAGGAGCCGTCTAATGTCTCCGCACAGAAACCGACTGTCAAGCACCAGAAGCCAACAGAGGGAATTAGGAAACAAAGGGTCAAAATAAGTGTGATCGTTCAAAAGGCATATCGCGTGAGCTTTGCTCTACATGGGACTTGTCCTAGCAGATGCCCCTGGCTGGGCTAGTCGCTTGGGAACAGTGCACAACTCGGGCTGGCTTCCAGAGTCCTGTTCACTCAGCAGACCGACTGGGAAGCAGAAATCTCCCCCTCGCGTGAGGCGAGCTCTCGGCCAGCATCTACTTGCTATTATGTGCATGGGCTTGAGTTGGAAATGACCGAGACTGTGTCCACACAGCCCGTTCCTGGGACAAAAATCAGTTGCAGTGTCAACTGGGAGCCCTGTAGAAGAAACAGCTAGTTGGTTGACTGCAGTGGCGTTTATGAACCAGCATTTTTGGCATTGTGCAGATAGAGCCAGGAATTAATTTTTATGATAATACCTGCGCTTATCTGTGCATCCTTTTCAAACACAGGCGAATGTCCAAGTGTGACTGAGGAAGAGGCAGCAATAGCGTTGTCTAGTGAGTTAACTGTGCACATGTGAATGGAATAAATTATGCAGATGGTAATGTGTGTCATATTTACAGTCTGAAAAGTACTTCTGTAGGTAGCATGTCATCTGGTAACTAGATTATCCTTGTGAAGTAGAGGAAAGAGATATATAAATTTCAGACTGAGTTCTCTAAAGATGCTGTAACCAAGGCAACTTTCCAAAGCTGAACTTCAATTCAGATCACCTGACTCCAATTCTAACTTGCTTTTCCCGTTCATCGGGAATGGCAGAATATCTTGATTAAGAAAAAGTTGGGGTTTTTGTTTTGTTTTGTTTTGTTATTTTTTACCAGAGCACTGCTCAGCTCTGGTTTACGGTGGTGTGGGAGATTAAACCTGGGATTTTGGAGCCTGGGGCATAAGAGTTTCTTTGCATAACCATTATGCTATCTTCCCCCTGTCCAAGAAAGGTGTTTTAATATCAGGTGATATTTTTTTTGCTTTTGGTACAGAACAAGACTGGCATGTGGGATGCTTCCTCATAAACATCAGAATTCGTCGCATAAGTGCAGTGGATGTGTGTAGTGCTGTGACGGGGGCATGTGCATCTGGTGCTACTTAGCAGTTTGCACTCTGTGGGACAATGGCCTAGAAGTACTGATTTCTACCTGCATGATGTAGGTAGCTGAAACCTCATTATTAGCTCTGGTCTCGGTCACTTTGCCCATGGCCTACAAGAGCAAAGACACATCTCAGCTACCATCATGACATCCATATCCTTCAAGAAGAATAGAAAAGTAAGGGGGTGGGAAAGGTTGTTTGCAGAATCAAACTCCAACTCCAGCACGAGTGTTTCCAGTGTGACCTGAATAAGGGACAACTTTCAGTACCTACGACATCTGGATCTTTCAATTTTCATACTTGAAAAGGAAGGCATAGCATCTCTTTATTTTAACATACTTATGAGTGTGTCATTTGCATCTTTTTCGTTATTCCATAATAGCCAATACCCCTTTTTCTGAGATGTAATATTTACTTCCCAATCTGAACTGACTGTGAAACAGCCTGGGGAAAAAATGTAGCTTCCTATTGGTGAACCACTTTTCTCCAAACAGGACAGCCTAGAATTCAAGACACCTCCTCGTTACGTGTGTATGGTCAGGAGCATGTGAAAAAAAAAAAAAAAAAAAAGCCCTGTGGAAAAATTGGCAAAAATCAGCCAATGCCAACAAAGAATGAGAGTCACACAGCGTGGTTTGCTGCATAGGCTTGATTTGTAATCCATATCATTTTTTTCCTACCCTTCAAGAGTAAAAGAAAGACCAAAATAACAAGAGATTAATGTAATAACAAAAATATCTCTTTCCAAGCATTCTGCCTTTTCATCGTACCTGTCTAGAAAAGGAATGGTGGTTTCCAAAAGACTCAGTGCCTCTGCGTGTTTGACCATTAGGAAGTATATTTGTAAAACAGGCCCTGTAATTTGGCCATTCATGATTTCTGGTCACAGCATCAAATTCGTCAGCGTGCATGAAGCAGAGGGTCATTTCTCATCCCGGGAACACGACATGGTGAAGGCAGGGCTAAAACCACCCCTCCCACACTCCCCAGTCAACAAGAGCAGCTGATATCACCAGAAGCACGTCGCAAAGGGCGGGGCCAGACAATAACAAAAAATCAATCTGATTGCCTGTGTGGCTCTGCAAAGCCATTCCAGGGGAGAGAGAAGATGAAGCAGAAAGAAGAGAAAGTGCTGCAGAGGAAAAGAGAAAAGGAGCCTGGGAGGGTGGAAGGACTCAGGAAGGAGGACTCCATGAGCCCTCACTGGCCCAGGAGGACTGGAGTTTAACGGCTGAGCGCTTGTTCTGAACTGTGACCTGAGGTTTGGCTGGGCGCTAACAGTGGCACGCCTCATCAGACACTGTCACAGCCGCCCCGGGGTCCACCTCCAGCAGGGAGTCGCTCCGTATCCTGAATTCTCAACTACCCACTACCCACTGCCTCCTCTGCAGCGCTGCTGAGACCCCGCCGAGCAATCAGCATGCAACCCAAGGAAGCATCCTTTCCTCTGGAATAAAAATTAATATTACTTGTCATATTTCATGTCTGAGCTCTTTTCATGCTTTATCCTCTGGTAATGAGGGCTAAATTACCAATATTAGTAGATTTTCATGGCTAGCACAGAAAGAGCTGTTACCAGAATAAATGTTTGCCTTGCTTCTGTTGGACACAGGCTCTGCTAATGCAGCCTTGCTAATTATTTCTAAATAGGCTATAATCTGCATCCCCTAGTGCTGGGTAGTGGATTGGCCACGTACCTGCTATTTCCCTTATTTACATGTTTTACAACTTTATCAACTACACTAATTACACTCTGAGCACTGTTTAAAATTTTCTGTTAATAGAGATACAATGATGCACCAGAGGATGTGTATTTATGCTGTAATTACGCCTCTGTTCCTACGATGCAGTCTCCAATTAGCTGTCGACGGCAGCACAAGCAGCTGCCTGATATTCTAAAGCAGTGAAACATCTGCACAGCGGATGATACGCTCACATGGATTTTTTTTTTAAGCCTAGAAATTTACACCCAAGGGAGTGCAGACAAATAGGAGCCTGTCATGTGTGGGGATGATTAGAAATCCTCACCATGGCAACACCGGAGCAGACATGTCACCGAGTGAGGGGACACATGTCTAGATGAAGGTGCTCAAAACATTGGCCTTTTTTTTTTTTTAGCTTCAGTCTTCCAAACTTCCCTCCCTCCCCCGTCCTCTTTTTCATATTCTTCTCTTAACATCTAAAGCCAACCAAAACAGCAGGTGAAAAGGCCAACGTGTGCAGCCCTGCAAGGCATATGACACATAGGATTTAGTGTTGGGAAAATACAGTGTGGAATCAGAAATGGTAGGCTTAGGCTACGTGCAGGGCCAAGAAAGGGAGAGGTTTTGTGTGTGTGTGTGTGTGTGTGTGTGTGTGTGTGTTTCGTTTGGAAAAATATTGTAATGATTACTTTGTTAGTCGTTCATTGTGCTAAGAGCAAAAGACAGTATAGAAAATAAATATTAGACTCTAACAGTTGAGAGACCTTCAAACAATGACGCCTAATTTAAAATTTCCTTTTAACCCTCATTAACAGTTACAGTTTCTGCAAGAACAGTTGGCTAGCACACATTAGTAAGACTAAGGGAAGGCACACAAATGTCTTCTGATATTGAATATCTTTTCTTAGTGGCTGCTTCTCTGATCAGCCTGTCTCTGTCAAGACAGTGCATGGATGTATCTAACCATACATTCAAAAAGACATTAAACCTCATTGGGAAAATTGGAGGCAATGCAAAAAATACATCATTAGGTTTCTTATAGTTCTATCGATCTTTTACATAATGGAAATTAAACTTGTGCTAAGAATAACATAATACTTTTCCTATGATTTGCCCACTTTGGACTTTGTAGTACCCTGTTCCCATATGGACTTGACCCTACGTGGAAACACTGAGGTTTAAATGACTGAAGTTGGTCTCTCAAATAATTCTGTTATCACATGGGCATGATGACACTTTCCAGTTTGTAGCAAGGATATGATATGTTTGAAAGTATTTAATTATCAGGGAGCTTCGAGGTGAAGGGGTTACCACTGCTGAAATCATTAGAGGGAAAATGCTTTTATATGAAGAGTCATTATAGCAAGGAGCAGCAAGGTACCATATGTGCTAAGTTATAAGATGACCAGGAGCACTGCAAACCGCATTAAAGAGCAAATCGGGACAGCTCAGACCTGTGCTTGTTCTGTACAGGTCGTGCTCCTGGGAAGGCACTGGGTTCTGGCACTTGTGTTCTTTAAGGCCATTTTGGGTGCTGCTTAGAATTTCTAACATGTTAGGATAAGGTCCACAGCATTCTGGCTACCTCTTGGGAAGCAATCTTATGTGTTGTACACATGTACAAAAAAAATTTAATTCATTATCTGCAGGAAGACTGTACCAGTAGGGAATGTTTCACCACTTGAGCACATGCAATATCTCTGTCAAAGAAGCTCACGGTTTGCATACACGCACAGACACACCTGTCTATCACCCCTACATAAACACGGTTGATCCCTTTACACAGTTGTGTGGATCTACCTGTGTAAAGCCTCAGAGTTCCAGTCACATGTGTTGGAAGCTCGGTTTTATCATTCTTTGACATATTTCAAATAGCTTCATGAAATTCTAGCAATTCTTTAAAAAATAAAATGTAGTTTTGAGTTAACAGACTGAATTGGCATTATCTTGGGTTAATGACAGACAAGTCGCCTATGCTCACTTCTTCTGATTTTCAATGCTGGCACCACTGGGTCCATGATGATCAGTATTTCAGTCAGCTCCCTCAGGATTAAGGCTTTTTTATCAGGCCGTGGCACTCAGGCACCTTACGGTGTTTACCAAGGAAATCATAAAACGTCATGCTCACTGTGAAAATGTGTCCCGTCTCCTTGACTCTCCTGGAAACACGGGACTTTGTTGCTGCTTCAACTCAGAGGCGCCGTCCCACAACCAGCAAGAGAATTTTGAAAGCAGTTGGTTAGTGATAACGAATAATTCTTGCCAGGGCTCTGTTCCCTGGGCCTCCTTGGCCCTCAGCAGACCACGCTGTGTACAAGCCTGACACTAGAGGAGTGTGAAGCAGGGACTCCACCATCCACCACATCTGCCAGTGGAAGGACAGGGTTTATCTGATAAACAAGTCATTTTTGGAAACTGCAGATGCTCCCACTGTGAAATAGTAAATGTGGCCCCGCTTAGACACATAGAATGGGGTTCCGGTTGACTGAGCGCAGGCTGATAAGCTCTGCATAGCTCAGAATGCTGTATGCCCACACACTAATGTTAAACAGAAGAACCGCAGACTGCAGAGAAAGGATGCAGGTCAGACCAGTAAATTGCTTTAAACCCGTAGGCAGGCTCTGGAAAAGAAAAGGCATGAAAGAAGCTGATATGAGCTTTTATGCAGAATTGTTCTGTTTATTATCCCTGTTAAGAAAATCATGGCCAGAATGTTGTTAAACTCTATATTCCTAATAATGGAGGGAACTGTGTCCCTCTAAACAAGATGCCATGCACCACTGGTCATCCCTTGCTTCTAAGTGCTTTCTACTTTTTTAATCAAGAAAGAAAAGAAATGGAGCTGGGGGTGGTGCACCTGGTTGAGCGCACATGCTACAATGCACAAGGACCCAGGTTCGAGCCCCCAGTCCCCACCTACAGGGGGAAAGCTTCACAGGTGGTGAAGCATGGCTGCAGGTGTCTGTCTCTCACCCTCTCAATCCCTTCCCTCTAAGTTTCAGACTGTCTCTTTCCAATAAATAAATAAATAAATAAATAAATAAATTTTTTTAAAAAGAAAAGAATAGAGCAGGTATGCCCGATAACTACAGACGTTGTTGTTAAGTTTGTATGTTAGTATCACCTACCTGATTTGTCACTGTGCATTCTCAGCCAATAATAGTCTGTCATGGGAGAAGTCCACTTCGTGTCATAATTTTACAGTGTTCCATTAGAACGTGGTTAGTTTTTCAGTGGTGGTGGCTTAATTCCAAGTGAATTGCCAAGCAAGTTGAATAATAAAATCAGAATCAAGTGTGTCCTTTGGGGTGGCGTGTAGACTTACGCTCCATAGAGCAGGAGTATGGTTTGAGTAGTGACATTCTCCAGGGGATAACAGGGCAGTCAGTACTGAACCTTCCCCGTGGCGCTAGGAGCTGGACCTGGCCTGGCAGAAGGGAGGCCGAGCTGGGTGAGTGTGCTAGACTCCCAGTACTTCCCCTCAGAAAGAGGCTTCTCTCCACAAGCAGATTTTTCTTGTGCTCAGCCTCCTCTCTGGCTTTTCCCTCCCCTCCCACAGAGGCATCCCCATTCTGATTCATGTACCAGCACAAAGGAAATGAGAGGAGATCCCAGGGCTTAAGGGAAACCTGATGAGAGAATTCTAACAGATAAGCCACGCATTCCATCCAAATCAAAAAGCAGGCGAAAAGATTTGGCAACCTAAGGCCTGCTTATACCGGAGGGAGAAATAAACCCATGTGATATAAAGACAAAATGTAGAAGAAACATACACGCATGCAGGAAATTGTACCAGCAATAAAAATTAAAAATGACCCTTTGTTAAAAGTAGTATAGCATGTTATTGGATACTACTTTGACATTTCCCTGAGGCTTTTCTCAACAGGCAAGAAATGGATACAACCTGGAATCCGCTTGGCTGAGGCTCCGTGCGGGAGGCTTGTCCACACGTGGTCATCAGGTAAGCTCACCATCACCGTATCACCGTCGGGGCCAGGCCTGGCAGTTTATGCTGCAACATAAAAGCAACAGGTTTTTGGCAGGAAATACTCAGCTGTGATCCAAAATGCTTACAATGCAGACAAATAAAAAAGCTAAAACTATATCCTCACACTAAATATTATTCATCCACATCCTAATAACAGTTTTAGAGAGCGTGCCGTTTTAATAGCCTTACCTTAATGGGACAGAGAAGCTGCAACATTTCTTTAGACACACTTCAAAATAGTGACAAAGAGAGCCACCAGCTGGGAGGGGGAGGAAGGGAGGGAGGGTCAGGTCTGCTGGAGCACAGGTGGCCAGGGAGGGTAAGGACTCCACTGACCCTTAGAGAGCTCAGCTAAGAGCAGACATCAAAGGGCAGGAGGATGCAAGGGGCAGAGGAGTAAAAGCAAAAATCCCTTCATCTCTAGATTTGAAAATACAAAAGAATGACACAAGATTCTGACACAGTGACATTGCAACTCTAGTGAACGGTCCGTGGAGGGTGCTATTGACACAAGTTCCTGGGTGAAGAGAAAATGACACCATTCCATCCATCTGAAAAGAAGAAGAGGAAAGAGAAAGGAACTGAGTGACACGTTCTAAATGATTCTGGAAGAAATAAGTTTCCTTAAAGCTAAACAGCTGCACTCCGTGGGCCTGGCCTAAAGCAGATCCCTCTCTCTGGGTTTACTCTTACCACCTCCTCTGTGTGTCTAGGGGCTCAGAGTCATAGTTCCTGTCTTTCCAGAGCAGACGCAGACACTCCTCAAATCACACAGACTCACTCAGCTAACCCTCGCGATGCTAGGTGTATATTATCACGGTAAGTATTGGCCCTGGGCACCGCATTACGTAAAGGGACTGGAAAGTTGTCCTCACAAAGGCCATCTGCAGCCTTGTTTGGAAGGGACAGGGCTGAGGGAGGAGCATGTGTTTGCAGAACTTAAAATATGACTTCAGAGGAGTCAGTAGACCCGTCACGTCACGCGTCACCTGAGAAGGAAATCTTGCTGCCGACTTCCTTCTCCTCTGATCCTTTGGTAGACGGTAAGGGCAGTTTTGGGTAATAAAAATGAAGCTTATATGTGAACGAAGGATACAAACTCTTGACAATGCGTGACCAAAGCCCCCTTCCCCACATAAATGAAAGAGTCTGGCAGTGAAGAAAAAATACCAGCACTGCCTACGGAGGGGCTGCTGCAGAGAGGGGTCTACAGAGTAATCCCACTTCGCCTGAGAAAGGCCGATAGCAGGCACCACAGCTTCGTTGAGAGAAAACAGTTCCTGGGGGGGAAAAAAAAAAGAGATAGGGATTGGCTCTAGAAACTGTACCTCTTGGGGGTCAGTACTGGTGCACCTGCTTGAGCACACACTCCAGTGGACCTGGGTTCAAATCCCTGGCCCCCACCTGCAGTGGAGAAGCCTCATGAGAGGTTCAGCAGGGCTGCCGATGTCTCTCTTTCTCTCTTCCTCTATATCTCCTGCTCCATTCTTAACTTCCCTCTATTCTATCCAATAAAGGAAAAACAAAAATAAAAAGCAGAAGCTAAACTAATTAAATGAGTGGCAAGAGTACTGGATTCATCATCCTATAAGCACCTGAACGTTAGCGACCAACTACGAGGGCAAAAAGGAAGAGAGAGAGAAAGAAGAAAGAAAGAAATATAGAAAAAAAGAAAGAATGAAAGAAGGACAGAAAGAAATATAGAAAGAAAGAAAGAATGAAAGAAAGGGGAAGAGCATGCATATATAGATATTTACAAACACACACACACACACACATATATTTATATTGGTTACCAGGGTCATTCCTCCTAGTAATCAGTTTTCCCTTTTTACTTCCATAGAGAGTGAAAGAGAGAAATGAAGGAGAGATGATACAGAAAGAGAGGGGGGAGAGAGAGAGAGAGAGAGAGAACCTACTGCATAGCTCCACCACCCATGAAGCTTGCCCCCGAAGGCGGGACTTGAACTGGGACCTCTGCGCATGGGAATAAGCTGTATCAGGTGGGCCTCACACATGAGCAGTGTCCCAGCTCAGGGCCCTTCTCGTCCTCAGAGAGGGAGAGGCACCGCGGCCTCAACACAGTGCCTCTCTCCAGGGGCACAGGGGTTCCTACCTGACACCAGGACATGGAAGCTGAACTGCGCGAACTACTAGGCAGTTTGCCTTTAAGACTCTTATAGCTACAACAACAACGCGCATGCGCGCGCGCACACACACACACACACACACACACACTCATTCACACTCATTCACACTCACACACACTCACACACACACTCACACACACTCATTCACACTCACACACACTCACACTCACACACACACACAGACACACTCACACACAGACACACACACTCACACTCACACACAGACACACTCACACACACACAGACACACACACTCCCACTCACACACACAGACACACTCACACACAGACACACACACACTCATTCACACTCACACACATACTCGCACACACACAGACACACACACACACAGACACACTCACACACACTCCCACTCACACACACAGACACACTCACACACACACTCACACACACACACTCACACACACTCACACACACAGAGACACACTCACACACTGACTCACACACACAGACACACACACACTCCCACTCACACACACACACACACTCACTCACATGCACAGACACACAGACACACACACACTCACACACACTCATTCATACTCACACACACACTCACACACACTCATTCATACTCACACACACACACTCACACACACTCATTCACACTCACACACACACACTCACACACACACTCATTCACACTCACACACACACACTCACACACACTCACACACACAGACACACTCACACACAGACACACACACTCACACTCACACACAGACACACTCACACACAGACACACACACTCACACTCACACACACAGACACACTCACACACTCACTCACACACACAGACACACACACTCCCACTCACACACACACACACACTCACACACAGACACACACACAGACACACACATTCACAGACACTCACACACACTCACTCACACACAGAGAGACACACACTCACACACACTCACACACACAGACACACTCACACAGAGATACACACAGAGAGACACACACAGACACACACACTCACACACAGACACACACACATTCACAGACACACACTCACACACACACACTCACTCACACACACAGACACACTCACACAGAGATACACACAGAGAGACACACACAGACACACACACACTCACACACGCATGCACACTCACACACACAGACACACTCACACACAGACACACACACTCACACTCACACACACAGACACACTCACACACAGACACACACACTCACACTCACACACACAGACACACTCACACACTCACTCACACACACACACACTCTCACTCACACACACACACACACACACTCACACACAGACACACACACACACACAGACACACACACAGACACACACACTCACACGCATGCACACACACACACACTCACACACAGAGACACACTCACACACAGACACACAGACTCACACTCACACACACTCACACGCATGCACACACACTGCATTCTACAAAACTGACTGCAAATGCCGTCTGAGGTTGCTATGTTCTTCCCAGAAACCAGCTCACGCACCTGCAGTTTCAGGGCTCCCAAGCCGCTGTTTCCTGAGACCCAGCAAGAGGTGGGGACCCCAGCAGGGCGCAGCACCCAGCCCGCTGGCAGCCCAGGTGTGCTGGCGCCTGAAGCCAAGCAGGTGCTCAGCTGGTGAGCTTCTCCTCAGGTGTGGGGATGGGGCCCACGGTCCAGGAAGTCCAGACCACTGTTTCCAGGAGAGTCTGAGCGGGTTGACCCGAACTGTCCCCCTTTCCTGGGGGAGAAGCTAGGCAGGTCCCTCCTGACCTCATGAACTTAGGATGGGTGGGCTTCCCCGGACGGGACACCTTTCTGTACATGCTACTCCACCCCCTTAAAACAAAGGACATGAATTACTGTGTATGGCCGACTTGAAACCCCCCGCAAATTTCCTCATTTTACCCGAATGCTCCCTTCTCCACTGCCCTGCAGTGCCTGTAATTTGCCCTCAGAGAAAGAAGCATTGAGAGCATTGAAGCATTGAGACCAAGCCCTATAGGGTAACTTTCCAGCTGTGATCAAACACTTTGTAGGTCAAGACGCAACTATGTATTGAGTTTGGGCTAATGATCACCTCAGCCTTCTCTCTGGACTATGGGTATACCACCTGCTTGCTTGTATCTCTCAATAAACGAGTCGACCCTCAGAGGCTTCTCCCGGAGATGGCTGAGTCTGGGGTGACTTTCCTCTCCGCGCACGTCACCCTCGACACCAGAGCCACTCTGTGACCCCCAGGGGTAGCGCTGATCCCCTGCCGCTGGCCAGGGAGGTGGGAGGACCCCGAGAGACCGGCAGTCAGGCACAGGGGGACTGAAAGGGGGGTTTGAAAGGACAACTGTGGAGATAGTGGCAGATATTCCATTTAATTTCAGAGAGTTTGCAGCATACTGCCAAGTTCAGACATTACAAACACTTCTTTCTTCACCACTCCCTACTTATTCTTTTTCTCTTTTTATTTCTGATAGTGACAGAGATTAAGAGGGAGAAAGAACAGAGACAACCTTGAGGGGATAACTCAGTGGCAGAATGTGTAAAGTTTCAGGTTCGATCCCCGGTACAATGTGGGAGTGACAATGAGAATGCCAGGAATGGTGGAACAGTGCTCTATGTTCTCTCTGTCTCTCCCTTTCATGCTGAACACAGACTAAAGTGAGATAAGGAAAAAGGGAAAGACAAATGCCAGATGTATTCTCATGCACAGGTGAAACGTAAACTAGAATAGAAAGGGGGAAAGAAAAAAAAGAACAGAGACCACATGAGGAATTGAGGAAGCTCTGCTCCAGCATTTGTGAAGATCCCTTAAAGGCAGGGACTTGGGATTTGAACCTGAGTCTTTGTACAGAGTGATCTGAGATTTGAACCCGAGTCCAGAGTGATCTGAGGGCTCTACAGGGTACATTACCACCCAGCACTAAAAGGAGAAATTTTGCAATTTTTTTTTCTCCCTCTCAGAGCACTGCTCAGTTCTGGCTTATGTTGGTGCAGGGACTTGAACCTGGGAATTTGGAGCCTCAGGCATAAGAGTCTTGGCAAAACCATTGTGCTATCTACTGCTGAAATTTTAAGTAAATAAATAACAATATGAAACCGCACTGGCCTGCTTATCCTTGGAGAGATGTTAAAGAAGTAAACACATGCCGGGGGAACCCTCTAGCATGGAATTTCGGTGACTTTCCTCCTTGGGTTCTCCAGGACCCCCCTGAACTATTGTTCTTGGTGCCGGGTGATGACACAGTATGTAGAGTGCAGAGTCTCAGGTTCAAGATGCTGGCATTCATCCATCCATCCATTCATTCATTCTTTCATTCCCTTTTTATCTCCCTTCCTATTTCACCCTTTAACTACGGAAAGGAAAAACAAGGCTTTTGAAAGCAGCAAAGTGACAACACAGGCATCAAGCCATAGCTTTAGCTATGGTGGCATGTCCACACACACACACACACACATGCACTCATTCATACACACACACTCACACACACTCACACACACACTCACACACACACTCACACACACACTCACTCACACACACACTCACACACACACACACACTCAAACACACTCACACTCACACACACTCACTCACTCACACACACACACTCAAACACACTCACACACACTCACACACTCACACTCACACACACACTCACACAGACTCACACACACACACACACTCACACACACACACACTCACACACACACACACTCACACACACTCACACACACACACACACACACTCACACACACATTCAAACTCACACTCACACACACACACGCAGACACACACACTCATTCATACACACAGTCACACACACTTAAAAACACAGACACACACACAAACACACACACACTCACAAGGATTATGTTCTCTTGCCTATATCAATTTATTTTTTTGTAAAAAAAAAAAAACTTAAAATGTGGGACATAAACTATCATCAGTATCATGGAATTAACTGGATACACCAAGTTAAGAAGTTAAAGATAATTGAATAGCAAGAATGCTTTTAATTCTATTCCTATTTCTTTAGTAGTAACGTTTTGCTTTTTGAAGGATAACTTCAGGCTTTAGAAAAATTCCCAAAAGACATCTTGTGCTTCATGTAGCTCCTCAAAACATGTTGTCTGACCAGGAGACTCCAAGAATGATGCAGTAATACTGTGGTATGTCTTCCTCTGCTCTCTCTCTCTCTCTCTCTCCTCTCTCTCTCTTCTTCCTCTCTCTCTCTTTCCTCTCCCACTCTCTGTCACTGACACAGATGTGAAAGTCAGCTCCATGAGTTTTTTCATCAGTCTCACATATCCAGGAGAGCCTGTGTTCATTCCTCAGTGCTGCAAAAACAGACATGATCTTTTAATGTTATTCATCTCGGCACACTATAGATCTCATGATCATCTATTAAAATCTTTTCTTCTTCTTTTTTTTTCATTTTGTAACAAAGAGTCCTTCTTAGCCTGGCTTTCTTGTGTCTGAATTGTGGAAGAGTTTGTGAAGTGTGCCATTCAATAAAAGTGTGGTTACTTTCATTGAAGACTTGCTGCTCTGATAGTCTGCATTATAGAGATAGACTTTGGAAGGCTGTAGAAAAGTACAGTAACATTTTAATCAGTAAATGGAATAAATGTTACTGAAGAGTTGTGGTCACTCTTTCTCAACACAAATAATATATTTTGACACCCAAACATATGTGCAGGACAAAAGGTGTCATGAGTCCTTAACTATTTCAGACATCCAGGAGGTGTTTTCATATATAGCTGTGTTTTCATCAAGGAGCATATCACAAAGGCTGTAGCTGAAACTCTTAGGCCTGTAACATTTGTGTATTTATCATAGTCCTCATTTCTCAGCCATGTGCTCTGCTAGCATGCTTCATCTCTCTAGATTTGTTTCCTAAATGGTCATGTTGATATTTAATTCATAGGAATCATGCAAGAAATTAGTTGGTTAGTTAAAGTGACTAATATGCGTGAAAGACAAAAATGTTACCAATTGGGATATCTAAGAATTGTGGACCAAATCTGATATTTTGAATTTTATTTAAAACTTGTTGGAGGGTAAATAATTATTAGATAACAATAGAAAGCATGTATACTGGGAGCCGGTCGGCAGCACAGCGGGTTAAGCGCACGTGGCGCAAAGCACAAGGACCGGCGTAAGGATCCTGGTTCGAACCCCCAGCTCCCCACCTGCAGGGAGTCACTTCACAGGCGGTGAAGCAGGTCTGCAGGTGTCTGTCTTTCTCTCCCCCTCTCTGTCTTCCTCTCTCCGTTTCTCTCTGTCCTCTCCAACAACGACGACATCAGTAACAACAACAATAATAATAACAACAACAAGGGCAACAAAAGGGGAAATAAATAAATATTTTTAAAAGAAAGCATGTATACTTAATATACTTTAAAATATGTATTTGCGTGTTTGTTTATAAGACAGGAGAAGACAGAGTCAGAGCATTTCTCTGACATATAGGATGCTGAGAATTGAGCTCTGGACCTCATGCTTAATGGTTCAACACTTTCCTAACTGTACCAACTCCTTGGCTACACTCCCATACTTTTAATTTATGAAATAATAAACTTAGATGTTTGTTGGAAAAGATACCAAAGACTTTTCTGAATAGCTGAAGTCTAGCTTCAATTTTATCTCACCAGGAAATGCTGTTCCCCGGTGTGAACTATTGCCATATGGAAAAACAGTAGGGCTTGCTATCTTGTAAAGTCCTCGCTTTTCTAGAATGCTCTGAGACAACCTCATCTACAAACCCATTACTCTGGGTGATAGACAGGTGGGTCTGACAGAAGGAACCTCCAGGGAACCCCATGGGGGCACCCTTGGCAACCACCTTCTAGATCCTGGCGTGTAAAATGGAATGTGTGGCTTATGAGCAAGTGGTTTGATTAAAGAAAAAAAAAGTAGAACATATCAAATATGTCCAGATATGCCTCCTACTTAATAGTGACTCAGAAATCTCTCTTTTAAAAATATTCAGTGAGTTTCAGGGCCACAGCCAGAGTAAGTAAGTCCTACTCTATTCTTAACGCGGAGACCTGTAAAGGTTTGCTTACACCAGTTCCATGTTGTTGATACAGCTGTTCACAGGGAAGGAGTTTGCTGAGTGAAAGGAAATAGAAAATTACTCAGCAAGCTTTAGATAATCCCCCAAAAGACATAAAAGTCGGACACTAGTACTTATTGATTCTCGCCTTAATTTTAAAATGCAAGCTATTACAGAATATTGATGAGGCTTTTTCTTTTTATCTCGTTGGTGATGCCTCCATCACCAAATGAGAACTTGTGCAGATGCTGAGCCGGTGGTGGCCTGAGGGTCTGTCGGGTCAGGGTTGTGTGGTGGCAGCTGAGGGCCAGAGTCAGCTATAGAGCTGGGACAACTCCACTAGCTGGGCAGAGGACCGGCCTGCCATCCAGTGCGAGCCAACACACAACAGTCGGTAGGTATGTCTGTGCAGAGTTGCTAAGGCCGCCCCGCCCTCTTGATCAATATGTCAGATTGCCAAAGCCATTGCAGCAAGCAGAGGCTGCTTCTGAGTGAGCTGCCCACACAGAGGCCAGGGAAGGACTGGCCACAATGGCAAGTCAAAGGACAAGGCACAAGACGCACATTCTAAATGTGCAGAGCGCTTAAGGAGGCAGTAGTGTGGGTCACTGGGTGGGCTGAGAATGCTCCACATTACAAGTCAATTATTAGTGAGGAGAAGAAAGAGAAGAGGAACCTGAGCACACAGAGCTCTGTAAACCCCAGCAACTCTGCCTGGGTCTGTGACTTGCTCAGAACTCACCTAAGCACCATTAGCATGATAATGCAAACTAATCCAGCCAAATACAACTGTCTGCAGTCCTCTGAGGCAGCCCATCTGCCTGCATGGGGAGGGGGGCGATTTCAGGGTTTTAGCTGTCCAAGGATTAGCTTCAGAGGAGAGGCTGATTTCCCTGACTCTACTTGGAAAATACTCACTTATTTGCATTTATTGAAGCACCAACTTATTTTTCAGCTTTCATCATCTCACCAACATCTTAATCAAAAAGAGAAGCAGAGGATAGAAAATAAATAAATAAATAAATAAACAAATAAATAATAAAAAAGAAAGAAAAGAAAAAACTCAGAGCTATCCAACTGAAGCCTAACTTAGTTCTTCCTCGAAGCTTGTTATACTGTTTATTCTGATTTCTTGGTTGATCTCAGACATGCATTTTGTCAGAGCAAAGGAAAAACAAAAACGTGTTCATATTTTTATTGTTATTGTAGTTATTGTGGTTGTTTATTGATGCTGTCGTTGTTGTTGGATAGGACAGAGAGAAATGGAGAGAGGAGGGGAAGACAGAGAGGGGGAGAGAAAGACAGACACCTGCAGACCTGCTTCACCGCCTATCAAGTGCCTTCCCTACAGGTGGGGAGCCGGGGGCTCGAACCAGGATCCTTATGCTGGTCCTTGTGCTTTGTGCCAGGTGCGCTGAACCTGCTGCGCTACCGCCCGACTCCCTGCGTGTGCATATTTTTATATCTTTAAATGTTGTTCATTAAGGGACTAAGCTCTTCCACACTGCATTACCTGACCTGGTATCAAGCAGGGTAAAAACTACATATATCTTTATACACACACACACACACACACACACACACACACACACACACACACATTCTCTGCTGTGTGAACACACACGAGACTACTTCAGAGACACTAAGACTAAAGTAGCAGCTCATTTTTTCTTCTCTATTTTTTAAGACAGTGCAGTGACATCTTTTACTGCTGTGAAACCCATTCCGTGGTAAATGGTCTATCCTTTGGGCTCTGTTTCCTTGCATTTAGTTTGTTACCAGGCTTACTGCTGGGGCTCAGCCACCACACAACTGTACGACTCCTGGTGATCCCCTCCCCTTCTTTGGCTGAGTATGGAAGCTAGAGCAAGAGAGAGGGGAGAGACACAGAACAGAGACACCTGAAGCACTGCTCCACCACTCACCAAGCTTCCCTCCCCTCTGCTGCAGGTGGACTCAGGACCTGAAGGCAGTTCTGTTCTCGGTGCTTGGGAACTTGCCCGCTTTGCTAGGTGGACACCATCTGATCCCTCGGAACAGGACTGTCTGTGTGCACGAGGCAAGCACAGACTTTGCAGGATAAGAAGTCTACTGGAACGAAAGAAGCACTGATGAAAGACATGTGTAGAGGTTAAACAAACTTTCAAAAAATATTTATTTATTTTCCCTTCTTTTTGTTGCCATTATTGTTTTTGTTGTTGTTGTAGTTATTATTGTTACTGATGTCGTCATTGTTGGATAGGACAGAGAGAAACGGAGAGAGGAGGGGAAGACAGAGAGGGGGAGAGAAAGACAGACACCTGCAGACCTGCTTCACCGCCTGTGAAGCGACTCCCCTGCAGGTGGGGAGCCGGGGGCTCAAACCATGATCCTTACACTGGTCCTTGTGCTTTGCACCATGTGTGCTTAACCTCCTGACTCCCTAAACAAGCTTTTAAATCCAATTTAATGGAGACGAAGTTCAGTTACCAGGCACCATGACAGGTTGCTGCTCTTATCTGTTTACTTTCTTCTTCTTCTTCTTCTTCTTCTCCTCCTCCTCCTCCTCCTCCTCCTCCTCCTCCTCCTCCTCCTCCTCCTCCTCCTCCTCCTCCTCCTCCTCCTCCTCCTCCTTCTTCTTCTTCTTCTTCTTCTTCTTCTAGCGTTTGCCCTTCTTCCGTAGCCAGTCCACAGCGTCAGGTTGAAAGCTGTCAGGAGCTGCTTGTTGCTGGCTTTGAAAGTGACTGGGATCCATGTGGAGTCAGTCGGCTAGGAAGGATCGTCAGTTTCCCCAATGAATGGGTACTCACGGGATGCACCACGAGAAGGTCGATCCAATGCATCCCGTTTACTTTCTCATGGGCTGTATTCGAATAACCTCTAGAATAAGGACTTAATAAACAAATGTTACAGATAAACCCTTCTTAATTTGTTGTTGTTTGCCACTGTGGTTATTGCTAAGACTTGGCGCCTGCACTACTGAATTCACTGGTTGCCATTTCTCCGTCTTCTCCTTCTTTTTAATATCTATTTTGTTTGGATAGCACAGAGAGAAATAGAGAGGGGGTGGAGGAGATAGAGAGGGAGAAAGAATGATGCCTGCCGATCTGTTCCCTCCCTGCGCTCTGAGGCTGGTCCTTGAACATGGCAGTATGTTCACTGGCCTGGGTGTACCACCAACTGGCACTCCCTCAGAAACAGCCTTTAAAGAGCAGCCACAGACCTGTGAAGGTAGCTGCCCTGGGAAGTCTTTGCTTTGTCTTCCCTGCTACCCAGGTTTGAGACCCCAGTTCAACACAGGGGAGAACCACTCCCTGCATGGGGCCCCTGGGAGAAGTCCGGGTGCTGCGGAGACGCCCCCGAGCCCATCTGTTCTAGGAAAGTGGACACGGGGTGAAGCTCTGGTTACAGCAACATGAATACAGTAAGAAGAAGGGAAGCTTAAAGGGCGAAGGTACAGTGCTGTGATGTCTCTCCCTCTCCTGGTTTCTGTTGGAATTAAAAAGTAGCAGGAGTTGGGAGTCAGGAGGTAGGGCAGGCGGTTAAGCGCACCTGGTGCAAAGCGCAAGGACCTGCTTAAGGATCCCAGTTCAAGACCCTGGTTCCCCTCCCGCAGGGGAGTCGCTTCACAGGCGGTGAAGCAGGTCTGCAGGTGTCTGTCTTTCTCTCCCCCTCTCTGTCTTCCCCTCCTCTCTCCATTTCTCTCTGTCCTATCCAACAACAACAACAGCAATGACAACAATAATGATGATGACAACAAGGGCAACTAAATGGGGGGAAAATGGCCTCCAGGAGCTGTGGATTCATAGTGCAGGCACCCAACCCCAGCAATAACCCTGGAAGCAAAAAAAAAAAAAAGATGGTCTGAATGAAATTTAACCAGGTTAACTCATAGCAGAGCTTTTTAGTTAATAAATATGATGCAATAGTAAGGGGAAGGGGGAGTGGTTGAACAATTCTTTTTACATTTTAGATTCTTTCCTCATCTATAAAGGAAGGGAAATGTAGAACTCCAAACCAATTAATGCAAATGTAATCAAGAACCAAAATGTCTGGAACATTTTGCACAGGAACATTTTCCCAAGGTCATTTACATTTACAGAACTGGCCCACAGGAATGGACTATCATCGCAAAATCTCTAGTCTTAGAAACATCTCCTGATAGTGTAATAGAGTTCCTTTTTCTCTGTTTTAAATTTTTTAGAATATTTATTTATTTATTTTCCCTTTTTGTTGCCCTTGATTTTTTTTGTTGTTGTTGTAGTTATTGTTGTTACTGATGTCGTCATTGTTGGATAGGACAGAGAGCAATGGAGAGAGGAGGGGAAGACAGAGAGGGGGAGAGGAAGACAATTGCAGACCTGCTTCACCGCCTGTGAAGCGACGCCCCTGCAGGTGGGGAGCCGGGAGCTCGAACTGACCGAGTTCCTTATTCTTCCTATCCTTTACAACACTTATCACTTCCTCTTTTATTGATGTGAGTCATTCTGCTAACTGTACAGCAGAATTTCAGTATGGTTTTAATGTGCATTTCCCTAATGATATGTGAAGATCAAAATTTTTCTGAATGTCTGTAGGCAACCTGTGCATCTTCTTTGAAATGTTGCCTGCTCAGAATTGTTGCGGACATTTTCAGTGGGTTACTTGTATTTTTGTTGTTGTCAAGATGTCCACTTTCATTGGATCAGCCCCAACAGAATACGATATGGAAAGTTTTAAATGAACATGGAATGTCTTGTGATCCAGAAATACAACCAAGAGACAGATATCCAAAGGATACCACAGCACGAACCCCGGGGCACGCATGCACTCAAATGCCCATGGCTCCTTGACTCAGAGTTACCAAGGAGCAGAAACACCCTAAATGCTCATCATCAGCTGTGGATAAAGAAGACATGGCACCTATACTCAGGAGAATATTACTATGCAGTTAAAAAGACACATTGCTTCCTTTGGGACAAAATGAATGGAACTGGAGGTGACTATGGTAGCAAAGTGAGTAAGGAGGGAAAAGATAGCAACTAGAAGCTTTCACTAAGACAGGAAACATAGATCATTGAAACATATAAATTGCACAGAGAAAATTAGGGAGTAGCCATCTGTCACTAAGACTTGTGAGAGGATGATGGTTATGGGGGTGAGTGGGACAGAACCTTGGTGGTGGGTGTTGTGTGGCACTCTATCACGGCAACGAATAAACCCATAAACTGCTATGAAATGACAGTTAAAATACAAAATCTAATAGGGGCCTGCTGGGTTATGCCATGTAGACTTTATATGTTACATGGAGCAAGGGTACGGGTTAAGCTCCCGGTGCCCACCTGCAAGGGGAATCTTCACAAATGGTGAAACAGTGCTGCAGCTCTCTCTCTCTCTCTCTCTCTCTCTCTCTCTCTCTCTCTCTCTTCCTTTCAATTACTTTCTTTACCCAGAAATAAATAAAATATTTTAAATGTAAAAATATATTTTATTTTATTATATTTATTAGACAGTAACAGAAATAGAGAGGGAAAGAGGAGAGAGAGAAAGAGAGAGAGAGAGAGAGAGAGAGAAAGTTGCAATAGTGCTTTACCACTCTTGAAGTTTTCCCTGTAAGTGTGAACCATGGACTTGAACCCAGGTCCTTGGGCACTGTACCAAGTACACTCAACCAGGTGAGCCACCACCCAGCCCCATAAAAGAAGTATCTACTGAAAACTGCCTTCAACTACTAAATCTCTCAAGGTAAAAGAAAAAATAAAAATCTCAGTGATTGAGTAACAGTTTTAAAAAAGCTATTAAAGGAAAATAATGAAGTCCAGTATATGGGAAGGAAAACAAAAAGTTGAAACACTGAAATTATTACTTGAGCAAAGTCCTTTTGGGTGCCTGACACTGAGCTCCCAACAACCTGTGCGTCACACCTGTACAATAAGGTCAATGTCAGAAGGCTGACGCAGGGAAGCAAACACTACTATTCACCTTTTATTATTTTTGCTGTTGTTCCTTCAAGATGCCACTAGTGAAAATGACACAGGAATCTGCCTAGAGCAGCACTTCTGGGAAAGAGCGTCTGCTCACAGAGCGTGAAGCAGGCATGAGCCTCGCTGGTCTCCTCTGAGTCTTGAGACCTGACAGTGCAGATGTGGTCCTGGGGTGCACCTGCCAGCATGAAGGGACGCTGAGTCTGGACGAAGCTGTGGGGTCACTTCACGAGCAAACTGAGCCCAGGGTTTGAAAGCGGAAGTGCTGGGACTGCGATGTCTGGACTAGAGAGTCCCAGGAAAGGTACTCAGGCGCTGAGTAAACACTCCCCCTGCTTCAGTCTCACTGAGAGCAGAGTGACACCCAAAGAGAAACATTTAAAACATTTTTGGTTTGTGTTTCCCTAATGGAACAAAGAAGCAGATTTTTAAAAAAATGTATGCTAATACATTAAAAGCATAGTACTTCATTTCAATCATTTAAAAATAGGTACGTGCTTGTGACCTGCCCAAGTCAGTAAACAATTTAAACATTTTTTTAATAATTAAATAAAATTTTTATTAGTATCTTTATTTGTTGGATAGAGACAGTCAGAAATCAAGAGGGAAGAGGTTGATAGAGAGGGAGAGACACAGAGAGAGACACCTGCAGGACTGCTTAACTCCTCCTTTCCCCCTGCAGGTGGGGAGCGGGAGGGAGGGGGGTTCATACCCTGGTCCTTGCACATTGTGATATGTGCCCTTAATCTGGTGTGCCACCACCCAGCCCCAATTTTAAAAGTTTTATATGTACACACAACTTTCACTTCAAAGTGAACCCAGTGCATTAACTGGAATATGCAGTGTGGTTTTCTCTGGGGCTGGCTTCACGAGCGGGTAACAGATGACCAGAAACTCGTGGCTGAGCTGAGAACCCAGTTTAATCTTTATTCACGAGCAGGCAAACAGTCCAATGCCTAATCACCACACAATGTGCTCCTCCATCTTTCTCCTCCCCTCGTGGCTGCATCCGGAACTCAGGAAGTAAGGTAGGGTAAGGGTTGGGAAGAAGGGAAAAGCGTGAAATGAGCAAGGGCTAAACCAAATCTCCCAGAGGCGGGGGCGGGGAGTGAGACCAAATCAATGTAACAGAAAAGACCATGTAAATAGACCACAATGTCAAGCAATGGAACAGAAGCAGAACTAGATCCCAGAAGCAGAACTAGTAGCATACCAACAATGCAGTGGTGCAGTCACTTCAATAAATGGACTTGCTGCACTCAATTAAGCACTGTATTGTACATGTGTGTTTATTCCATGTGTGACGACACAGTGGTAGAAGCACACAGGCCCAGAGCATTCATCTCAATCTGTAGTACATTTATTTAAATGGACCATCCATCATCAGCCTTTGCTTTTCACTTTTCCTCTCTATTTCTAGAGAACACGAACTCTCAGCATTGTATGTGTGCTGTGGCGTGGTGAAGAACTGAGCTGTGCACTGAATGCAGCAATATGAGGCTGAAATTTAAGGAGAACTTAGGCAACTAATTTGCATAAGTGGCCAACTGCTCTCAAGCCTAACACAAAAGAGCAGAGTTGCTTTCACTGAAATGGCCCCTGTAGACAAGCAACTGTACAGCTATGTCAACAAACATCTCCTAGTAATTTAAAAATAGACAGGTGCTTGCACCTGGATTAAAAGATGTGCTTTGACTTCATCTATTGTTTCATTGAGCTTCGGTCCCTTTAATGACGCTGACCTTTTATATCAGGCAATTCACTTGTCGCAATTTGCTTTAACTTGCACCCCTCAATTTGCAGCAGCTCTGAATTCTTACTCACTGTAAACTTATAGAATCTTAAAGGTAAAATCATCTCAAAACAACTTTATCTGTGCCTTTCTTTGAGAGCTGAATTGGTAAAATGACTCCCTTCCAGGAAAATTTCCCTTCCTGTTGCTCTTGCCTGGATATCAAATTCTCATGGGACATTTTTCCCCCTATTGATTGCCTCAGGAGATGACTCTGCCCGCTTCTGAATATTTACCCGTGAATTTTCTTGTCTCAGAACTGATTTCCTCTAGGGCCCATCCTTACAGACAACAACTTTTTTGCTTGTTTGTGTTCTGACTTTTCTTCTCTTTTTTACTATTTCTTATTTATTTGATAGGAAAGACAAACATCGAGAGGGAAATGGGACATGGAGAAGGAGAAAGAAAAAGAGAAACCAGAAGCACTGTTTTGTTGGTCTGCTTCTAAGATCCCTTCTGTTTCACTGGTTTAATCCCCCCTGCTTAACACTGTGTTCTATTTACATAACCACGGTTAACTAAGCACCGCCCTGCCTGCAGGGCATTGGTTTAATCCCCACTGGTTCATGATGTCTTTTTGCTCCGCCCCCTCTCCTAGGACACCCTGATTTCCACCAGTCTTTTTTCGCTCCACCCTCTCTACGTCACATCCTGTTTCCACCCTACTTGGTGAGTATATATATAAGGACAGGATTGTGATTAGGGATAGTTTAGAGAGAGAGCTTAGATTGTGCTGTGTTCCACATGAATAAAGACTGAACTGTGTACCACTCAGCCATGAGTCCCTGGTCGTCTGTCTCCCACCCATGAAGCTAGCCATCCCAGCACTGTTTCACCACTTGTGGATTTTCTCCTTTGCAAGTGAGGACTGGGGATTTGAACCCAGGTCCGGGGATTTGGTAACATGCATGTTCAATTAGGTGCACCGCCTTCCAGCCCCGAGATAACCAATCACATGGAGATAAGCTGTTAAGTGGAGATAAAATAGTAAGTGGAGAAAAGAGAGACTCTGAAGAGTGATGTTGGGGAAGAGGAACTGTACCGACTTGTTTCCATATGCTACATTGTTTAATCCTGGCCAAACCATGTGATGCAAATATTACTTCAAAAGATGAGTGAAATCATGAAGAGAGCCTGACCATGGAGCAGGCAGGTGCCAGGACCAGAGTTGTTGTTAAAATTTCGTAGGCTCCTGCCGACCGGGCTGGCTTCACGGGCAGGTAACAGAGACGCGGAGACAACGGCTGGGCAGGGAAGCTGTATTTCTTTATTCAGGAACAACGATTCATAAACTAAGACAAACTAATCACCAAACAGAACTCTGCTGTCTCTTTGCGGCGGCACAAGCATTCTCTCTTACTCTCGAACTCAGGAACTCTCCAACTCTGGAACTCTGGAACTCTCTTACTGGGGAACCCTCTGAAACTCTTCCACTGTGGAACTCTCTCTTACTCTGTAACCCTGAAACTCTCGAACCCAGGAACTCAGGAACTCTGGCACTCTCGAACTCAGGAACCCTCTCCCGGGGTTCCTTGGGGCGGGGCCAAGCAGGCCCGCGAAATTAACAGGACTCATCCAATTCTCTTGGCGGGGGAGGGCTAGAACAAACCAATGTAAAGCATACGACACAGAGTAATCCTTCCTAGGAAGACTCTTGTCTGGGAAACTCAGAATAGTCTGTTGACTGCACCTCAGAACAAATACCCTTATTTTCCACTTTCAGATATTTTTGTAGATACAGAAATGATCCAACCATTTTGTTTGGTTTTGTTTTTAGTAGGTGAGAGAAGATTGGGCTCAGGAAGTGTTAAATACATGGAGCTTCTAAGGAGAATGATGTTTTGCTTTTTTTTTTAAAGAAACCAATAAACAGAAAACTTGATGTGCTTCCAAGTCTGCAGAGTAGTGAATGAAAAAGAGCATATGTCTCATTTCAGTCTTCCTCGAAGATGGTTAAACTGGCTGACACTGAGCCAGGCAGCGTTACCTGCGGTCCTCAGCTTGCTAGGAGACAGTAGAGGGAACTGTCAGCCCGTTCAGCAGCCAGGGGTACTCAGCACCCAGCACACTGACTTTCTGCTCTTTCTGAGTATTGAATCATTTTATTCTGAACTTCTACAGAGAAAAATCCTTCCAGCAAATTCCGGAATGACACTTTTCAAAGAGTGTCTTTAACTGCTATAGAATTCTGATGCTTTTGTTTGTTTCTGCTTCTCTTTGGAAAGCTTATTGCCATTCCAATGAGGTTGACGCTACCTGTCCAAGCCCTCCAGGATTTCTGCCACTCGTCCTCTCCTCCCTCCTCTCCAGTCATCACCAGCTCCTTTAACCTCTTCACCTCCTTCTCACAGTAGCAACCAGCTGGAACACTTTTCTTATTTCCTTCTGACAAGTGTCACATCTTACTTAAGACTTTTCTTTCAAACTCTTCTCTTCCGAGGACATAATCTAAACTTACTTTGATCCATATGTGGACATTCTGGTCATGACATCTACCACCCCCCTGAAAGCTAGGGCTTAACGGTACTAGAAAGCTCTCTGGTCAGTTGACCCTCTCACTAACCTATGAGCTCCCCCTTCTAAAATGTGCTTGACAGGTTTAAGAGAATTACCTTTTAAATGAAGCCAAATCCTGCGCTCAAATTTTGTTGTTTTATACACCACTGCAGTGCCTTAAGAAAAATGTCAAGGCTCAACTTGTGACGTAAAGGAAATTACTCCGCTATCTCCTTGTAACGACGACATGTAAGGTAAACGTGATATGGTTGTGTCTCTCACATGTCTGCTGAAATATTGTGGGGAAATATCCCACTAGAATGTGCACAAGCTGAATGTCTCAAGATATTCTGCATGTATCATTTGTATCAGGGGACCATATTCCATTTCATTTTCAATAAAGAATCTCTTATGGACCAGGTGGTGGTGCACCTGGTTGAGCTCCCAGTCCTCACCTGTATGGGGAAGCTTTGTGAGTGATGAGCAGGGCTGCAGGTCTCTCTCTCTCTCTCTCCTGATTACTCCCTTCCCTCTCAATTTCTGGCTGTCTCTAACCAATAAACAAATAACAAGAGTACAAAATTTTTACTCTCTTATGTGGAATTAGTATTCAAGAATATATTTAATAAAACTCTGACACAGAATATTTAGGCTAAAAATGATGGTTATATAGTCTCCTAACAAGATACACCCACACACTACACCCTGGAAATGCACAGTGAATATTAATAAGCACTGGTGAGAACTGAACAGTTGAGACACTGAGAAGTTCTTCCCCAAATCAACTGTGCTAGTATTTTACTCAGTGTTCCCTGAATATGTTCTGTCACATGACTTTTCTTCTAATTGACAGAGCACACGCTGTTACACCACGGATCTATGATTCAGCTTAACAAACTTTAGGAAATATTAATACAGATAACAAAAGCTTCCTCAGTCAATGACATCAACTCATCGGTCTCATGAATAACATCAACTGATCGGTCTCATGAATAAATAAAATGACATAAAGAGGATGAATTGCAAATCCAGGACCCAACAGGTGAGGTGATGTATTGGCTTCGTTGAGACTAGGGTTCCCCAGTCAACAATTAAGATCTGTCCTCCCCTAGGTCTGCATGGGTAACTTCTCATGGCCCAGCTCTTTACTCAAGTCAAATATCTCCAAATTGTTTCATTGACAGCTTAAATTTCACACACCATGTAATTTTAGTGTCTTCTACATGTGTCCAATTTTCTAGTCAAATCCTAGCACTGCCTCCCATTCATTACTTGTCTGCGTCTGGGAATTCTGCTCAGTCCTGCTGACTGAATCCTGCCCATTGACTGGAACACTACCAATGGGACTTTTTCAGAAGAACTTTTTAAAATCTTTTTTTTTTGGTTATCAGGGCTTTTGCTGGAACACAGTGCTTGCATAGCCGCTCCATCACTCCTGACAATATTTTTTTCTCTTTCTTTTCATTTATTATAGAGAAAGAAAGAAATAGAGAAAGATGAAGAGGAAAGAGAGAGTGTCTGCAGCACTGCTCCACTGCTTTGCAACTCCCGCACACACCCCTGTCCCTACAATTGGAGACCAGGGGGCTTGAGCTCAGTTCCAGGTGGATGTAATGTGTGTGCTCTACTGTGTGCATCACTGCACAGACCTTCAATAAGAACTCCTAAGACTCTTTCTTTGGTAGTGTGCGTCCGCTTACACAGGTGAACAACCACCCGGCCCCCAGACTCCCTTCTTTGGAATTTTCTATTCATTCATTTCCTAAATCACAAGGTAAGTTTCTTCAAACTTAGAAGACTCATGTGTAAGGTTAAAAACAAGGTTGATATTCTCCTTAAAGACAGGGGCTGTTTTTTCTTCGGCCTGGAATTCTGTTTCACAAATTAGAGTCAGAGCAGGTGTCTGGGTGCCAAGGCAGACATCCACCTCCAGGTGTGAGTGGTGCTGTTTAGAAAAGGCTGGCAAACACAAGGACAGATACACTGGTACCACGTGTGCCTCTCGATTTTCACAGGATGGTGATATGCCATCAAATTACCACTGATATATACTCCTCTGTTCCATATTGATGGCATTTCAAGGATGTGAAATCGTGGTAAGTGAAGTGACTATATGAATAATTACAAAATAGTATTGCAGATGAATCTTATAAAAGCAGGGACAATGAGAATTGTTGTTTGTATAAAGAAGCAATACTAATATGATGGTCTAAGGCTAGGAGACAGACAGATTCCCTCAATCCTCCTGAGATATGCTAGTTTAGTGACCCCAGTAAACTCTTTATTCTTTTGTTTTTTCATCTGTCAAAATTTCCCACAGGGATCTGCTGTGACACCTGTCACCCCATTAATGGCCAGGGTTGGCTTGGCTGACCTGGCTGGCTGGGCGGTTGTCCCCTTCCTCCCTCACCGCTCCATGTGCGTCCCTCCCGAAGCTGCGCTCAGTCGAAGAGGATGACCTTCCCGGAATAGAGACGGACGGGTCTTTGGTCGAGGGAGTATGAGTAGCTGCACTCCCCTGCTAAACCCTCCAAACAAGGTCCATTTATAGGAGAGCATAGGGCAGTTAAGCTTCCAAAACTCCAGACACATCCAAATGAGGCACTGCATGTAGCATTCTGCCTTTCTTTAAAAAAAATACATATTACTGAGCTTTACTGAGCATTTACTGAGCTTTACTCAAATGGTATATGTTGTCTACTTATATACTTAATATAACCCATATATTACTTTATATACTTCTCCTAATAAATATGTGAGGAGATCATTTTTACATAGCAAACATATTGAAATTTAATAGGCTAAGAAAATATTCAAATTCGGGCGGGGGTAGATAGCATAATTGTTATGCAAAGAGACTCTCATGCCTGAGGCTCCAAAGTCCCAGGTTCTGTCCCCGATACCACCATAAACCAGAGCTGAGCATTGCTCTGGCAAAAAAAAAAAAAAGAAAAGAAAATATTCAAATTCCGGGAGTCGGGTGGTGGCTCAGTGGGTTAAGCGCACGTGGCTGAAAGTGCAAGGACCGGCATAAGGATCCCGGTTTGAGCCCCCGGCTCCCCACCTGCAGGGAATCACTTCACAGGCGGTGAAGCAGGTCTGCAGGTGTCTGTCTTTCTCTCCCCCTCTCTGTCTTCCCCTCCTCTCTCCATTTCTCTCTATCCTATCCAACAATGACAACATCAACAACCACAGCAATGTTAAAACAACAAGGGCAACAAAAGGGAAAATAAATAAATATAAAAAAATTTAAAAAAAGAAAGAAAATATTCAAATTCCATGATTAAATATACATAGCTAGCTCTTATGTATCAGAGGGAGGATTCCACTTGAGCATTTCAGAGACAAAGCCAGTTATGTTTCTGTACTGTCTAACCTAGAAGTAATGGTGAGAACTTAGATAAAACTATGCATATATAATTTACTTTTTAGAAAATGTTCATTTAAAATTTTAGTATCTTTATTTACTTATGGGATCGAGATAGACAGACATCAAGAGGGCAGAGGATGACAGAGAGAGAGAGAGACACAGAGAGATACCTGCAACACTGCTTCACCACTCGCAAAGCCTTCCCCTGCAGGTGGGGATTGGGAGTTGGAACTGGGGCCCTTGAACGTTGTCAGATGCACTCATCCAGGTGTGCTCAGCCAGGTGTGCTCATCCAGGTGTGCTCATCCAGGTGTGTTCAGCCAGGTGTGCTCAGCCAGGTGCACCACCCGGCCCCCAGGTGACATTCCCCAACCCAGTGTAGCTCAGGCTGGTTTTGCAGTAGCTGAGGAAGCGGGTCAGCAGGTAGAGTATGCCCCAGTCTCTGTCTCAAGCACCACATATATCAGAGTACTGCACTTGTCTCTCTCTCCTTCTCTCCCTCTCTCTCTCTCTCTCCATATTTCATTAGAAAAATAAATAAATATATTTGAAAAATCTGTCCCACAAATACACTTCTCTTTCCCATGTGTTTTTCTCCTCATGGATTAATGGGAACGGACGAGATTAAGAATGAGGAAACCTGAACTGAGAGACGGCTGGCTCCCTGCGGGATGTGTGCTTCCTCGTGAGCAAGCAAGGCTCTGGCTCTCTCCTCAGCACAGAATAGGTACATGATGATGGCGCCAGGGGGACGACAAAGCTGATACACCAGCACTGCAGTGTCTCCCCTCACTGCCTGTCTCCTCCTCTTTCTCTCTTCTCTCAAAAGAAAGAACGGAAGTCTGAGAGGCCGCTCAGTGCTATTACAGATGTGCAAGGTCAAGGCTCATTTCCTGAATCCACATTCAAGAAGAAGTAGAATGGAAAGACTGCACTTGAGAATACTCCTTTTTAAATGTTTTATTTAATTATTCATTTGTTAATGAGAATGATATGGGAGTTGGGCAGAAGCACAGCAGATTCAGCGCACGTGGAGCAAAGCACAAAGATCCCAGTTAGAGCCCCAGGCTCCCCACCTGCAGGGGAGTCACTTCCCAGGCGGTGAAGCAGGTCTGCAGGTGTCTGTCTTTCTCTCCCCCTCTCTGTCTTCCCCTCCTCTCTCCATTTCTCTCTGTCCTATCCAACAACAATGACAGCAATAATAACTATGGCAATAATAAAAAGGACAACAAAAGGGAAAATAAATAAATAAATAAATATAATTTTTTTAAAAAGAGTGAAAGATAGGAGGAGAGAGAGCAAGCAGACATTGATCTGGTACATGTGCTGCCGGGGATCAAACTCAGGACCTCACACTTGAGAGTCCAATGCTTTATCCACTGTGCCACCTCCTGGACCAGGACTTGAGGAGATTCTTTATGGGAAAGTAGAGGTAGTGAACTATGACTACTCAGTAACTTTAAGACAACTCCAAAGTCTCCACACATGTGAATGTTTGTTATTCCTCACAGGGAACATCCCTGCAGTATACACCTGTTTGCTCAGGAATGTTCCCAGTTACATGGACATCAAGGTAATTTATGTCAGGGCACTATTCTATACACTCCTAGGAAAACTCACAACTATCTCTAAAAACACATTAACATGGTAGAATATCTTGAAGCTCCATTTGCCAACAGGTGGGTTCCCAAAGTCTCCGTTGGTATTAAATAAGCAACTGCCTTCCAGTAAATGGTGCCCTAATCGCTACTGACAACATCCAGTTGAATGACACACAAAACTTTCTTGTCCCTCACACCTTGCCAGTGACTTTCAAAAATGTCCATTAATTAGAATGTGAACTCGCTGGTTCTTGGGCCCAAGTTTTGATGTTCAAGGAAACAGATAGAAATCCAAAGCTCATTGCTCTTTTCTCTGATTTGTTTTATCTGAATGGTAGCATATTTTCTCTTTACACACCCACAGGGAGAGCAATGAAGTGCCAGAAATATGCAGATGCAATGTACAAAAACCCAGCCAATCATCAAAATGTTTAAGAAATATCCAGATGTTAGATTTAATGCCGACAGACCACCTGGCAGAGGAGCTCCATTCTCTACCTTTCATCCAGCTGCTAGCTGCTCTGGGAGGATAGTCCAGCTGCACTCAGAGACGAATGAAGAACACGGTGTCAGCTGCACACTGCTAGTCCTCTCGAAAACACCTGTGACTCAGTGAACACAGCAGAATGCCTGTCCACACACGCAGTGCTAGGAGCTGAGCCAGAGGACTCGGGCATGCAAGCCCCTTTGCTCTGCTTGCTGCCAACCCCTCTGCTGCCCTAGACTGATTGTGAGTTTTCTTTGCAAATAGTTTGCTACCTTAGGGTCTAAGAATTGATTTTTTAAAATCAATAACTAAAATAAATGAATAACTCCTTGCAGATCGTGTCCCATTAACTTACCACAGCACTACTTTTCTACACATAGTAGTGATAGGGTTCAAAAAACAAAAACTCGGCCAGGTGGTGGCGCACCTGGTTGAGCGCACATGTCACAGTGCTCAAGGATCAAGGTTCGAGCCCCCAGTCCTCATTTGCAGGGGGAAAGCTTCACAAGTGGTAAAGCATGGCTGCAGGTGTCTCTCTCCCTCTCTATCTCTTCCCTTCCCTTGATTTCTGACTGTCTCTATCCAAGAAACAAATAATGATAATAAAAAAAAACATTAAAAAAAAAAACTAGCCAACATGGCAAATGCTGCTACCCTATGTATTTCCATGTGGCATATTCTTTCTATGTCTAAAAGTCCTAAGTGCTATAAAATATCTTATTCTAAAGCAGTAAGGGGGACGGTGAAGATGAATGGATGCATCAAATATAATTTTCTTAGTAAAGTAGGCACAAGTTTTATAATATACACACCAGCTTCTGAGAAATATTAATGGATGCTATAGATTAATTAGGAAACATGTTGAAAAAAATCATACATTCTTGAAAAAGCAAATGGGAAAAGATGGGGCATGAACATTTATAGACAGTTTGAGGGTAGGTTTTCAAAGTGACATATGACAGAGCAGCACACAAATCCTCTTACTTATTAATGGGATTTGTCCCTGTACCTGTCACACACTGCTTTGAAAAGATCTGCCTCTGTGAAAGGTATACTGCTTCTCTCAGGCAGTTTTACTCTTAAGAGACTAATGTATAATCTCTTTAGGTTTCATCTTTTGTATTTCTGTGCATATGACAAATTGTTTTGAACACTCTTCCTCCCTACACATCAGAAGGTAGGCACTAAAGGCTTTTCACCACATATTTAAAAATTCCTCAGATGCTCTTTCCCTCATTGGAAATAACTGTTCCAGTAAAATAATCTCTAGACTTATCATGGAAATTTTTCCAACTAATGCACTCATACCTTGGTGCATTAGTTGTTGTTATTATTCTCAACCTTATCAGTTAAGACTTCTTTATAGCAAATATTTTGTAACCCATTTACTATACAGAACTAAAAACAATAGACATTATAGCCACTTAAGACACATTTTTAAAGAAAATCAATACAATATCCAAGCTATAAAATAAGAAAAGAAAGTAATTTATAATATGTGTTTTGTAATGTGATAGCCAAGCTCTATTATACAGTGAAGATGTGAAGAGTCAAGTGATGGCATCTGTGGGGATATGGCAGGTGGAGCAGGGCTGACACCCTGATCATCTCCCTGAGACGGGTAGGAGTTCACCCAAAAAAGTCTCCTGGCCCCTCCTCCCTCTCCTCAGACGGCCTTGTTGCCAGCATTCTGCACCTGGCCTGAGGGCAGGAGCTGTTAACCTCAACTGCTGCACAGATTATAGTTAAGTTTCCATTTCCCGCAGGCAAAAGGGTATGGAGGCTCCCCAAATAGCTTAAACATTGAGATTGCATCAGCCTTTGCCCCAGCCCGTTCCTGATAAGGCCACAACTTCCCTGTCCCCAGCTTGTTCCCGCTTCACGATACTGACCTTTAAAATGATTGGTCCACAGCAGGTTAAGCGCAGGTGGCGCAAAGCACAAGGACCGGCATAAGGATCCCGGTTTGAACCCGGCTCCCCACCTGCAGGGGAGTCGCTTCACAGGCGGTGAAGCAGGTCTGCAGGTGTCTATCTTTCTCTCCTCCTCTCTGTCTTCCCCTCCCTCTCTCCATTTCTCTCTGTCCTATCCAACAACGACAACAACAATAATAACTACAACAATAAAACAACGAGGGCAACAAAAGGGAATAAATAAATAAAATAAATATAAAAAAAAAGAAAAAAAATGATTGGTCCAAGCAACACTTCCTCCTCTCTGCCTGCTTGCTCGAGTATAAGAATACCCCCATGAAACCCAATAAACGCACTAACCCTTGCCATGGTGTCTGAGGTCGTCACTCTGCATGCTCACCCCCACCATAGCCTGTTCCTCTCCTCCTCTGTGACACCTCTCTGGTGGCCAACAGAGTGGTGGACGTGGGGTGGAAGAGGCAGGCCTTCCAGAGCTTGCCCTGCAGATATCTATTTTTTACAAATATTTACAAAATTCCAGGATAGCCCGAGCAAGTGCTCTCTGGGTTGGAGAGAACTCAACTGGAGCCGATCTAGGCTGCTGCGTGGGAGAGGGATCAGGAACTCGTGCCAAGCTCGGGGCAGGAGATACACTCTGGGACTCTAGGAGCCCGAAGGCAAACCCAAGTGTGTTCAAACAGAAGAGCAGCTGTATTTATACTCCCCAAGTAGGGTGGAAACAGGATGTGACATAGAGAGGGTGGAGCAAAAAGAGAGTATGAACCAGCGGGATTAAACCAATGCCCTGCAGGCAAGGTGGTTCTAGTGGTTATGTAAGTAGACCACAGCAATTAAGCAGGGGGAACTGGTGTACTGCCCAACAACAAAATATTGTAAATCTGTAAATTTAGAAGTTAATAATAAAAATTGCATACGGCAGCTGGGTGGTGGTGCGCCTGGTTAAGTGTATGTACCGCCATACCGAACAACCCATGTTTGAGCTCCACTCCTCAGCAGCAGAGGGGAAGCGTCACAAGTGGTGAAGCAGGGCTGCAGGTGTCTCTCTCTCACTCTCTCCCTCTCTCTCTCTCTCCCTCCCCCCTGAGTGTCTCTCTGCTCTATTAAGTAAAATAAATAGTCTTTAAAAAATGGGCATTTGACAGCTGTGTTAATTCACCAAATATCATAGAGTTGCTGTGACCAAAAACTGGCAGAGCTCAAGATAGCAATCTGTCCTTATTGTAAATGATGGAGTACCTTTTGGAAAATTCAGTATATATGACACTGTAAGACAACTTTTATAGTGACATGCAAATCATCAGTGGGGTTTAATTTAGCTAATGCTCCCTAGGTTCTCTTCCTATGTGTATGTGTGACGGAATACTCCTAAAGTCCTTCCCCTCTCACGGCTCTGCAGTTATCTAGTGCTACTTGATACTGACTTCAGCAGTGGTCATCCCCATGCTACTCTATTCAATTTCTAGGAAGTCATAACAGACCCACACAAATTCCCAAAATTCTCTCTAGATTTCATGGCACCCCAACTCATCCCTCTAGGGAGGAAACTAGCAAATCACTAGTTGCTTAACTTCATCGACTTCTAACTGAATTTCATTCTGGTAAAGTAAAACAAAGCTTGGGGCCAGCTGGTCATGCACCTGGCTGAGCGCACATGCTGCAGTGAACAAGGACCCAGGTTCAATTCCCCCACCCCCTGTCCCCCTTGCAGGGGAAAACTTCAGGAGTGGTGAAGCAGGGCTGCAGGCGTCTCTCTCTGCCTCTCTCCCTATCACCTCCTTTCCTCTCGATTTCTAGTTGTCTTTATCCAATAGAAAAATAAAGATAATTTTTAAAAAATTGAAAAAAAAGTAAAGCAAAGCTTGATTTTAAAAAGTCACCACAGAAACAACATTGGGCTTACACACTGTACGTCAAGAACACCCAGGAGTCTTTGGATCTAAGTTCTAGTTAAGAGTCAATGTGTCTATATGCTAACTCTTTTTCAGCCACCAGGTTCCAGATGCTAACATGATGCCAACTGGACTTCCCTGGGCAGACGACCCCACCAATGTGTCCTGGAGCCCTGCCTCCCCAGAGCCCTGCCCCACTAGGGAAAGAGAGAGACAGGCTGGGAGTATGGATCCACCAGTCAACACCCATGTTCAGCGGGGAAGCAATTACAGAAGCCAGACCTTCCACCTTCTGCATCCCACAATGACCCTGGGTCCATGCTCCTAGAGGGATACAGAATAGGAAAGCTATCAGGGGAGGGGATGGGATATGGAGTTCTGGTGGTGGGAACTGTGTGGAGTTGTACCCCTCTTATCCTATGGTTTTTCTCAGTGTTTCCTTTTTATAAATAAAAATTAAAATTTTTTTTAAAGTCAGTGTGTTTATTGCCCTCTAAAGACATTGGAGTGTGACTTAGTGGAGTATCATCTTCATGAAGATTGACTACTTAACTTAAAACTAGAGAGAATGAATTTGATTTCCCTTAGGAATTCTAGGCACAGACAATCCAGATACAAAGGTGTAATTTACAAATCAGAAGGAAAAAAAATTAAATGTGGAAAGAATTTGGGAGAAAGGAAATAATGGTTCTAATAGTTTAAAAAAATTGCTATATGCCAGAATAAAGTGTTAGATTTAATATCCCATTTATCCATTTATTCTGAATACAAGCCAACCATGGACACTTACCTTAGAAATCTAAAGTTGCTTATTTCTGTGCAGTACAGTTCTACAGAACCATGGATTGATGGTTTCATAAGGTATCAGTCACACTTTCACAGCATTTGCTGATATAAATATAAAAGCTTCATTTTAAAGGATAAATAAAGCCAAACTATTATCTAAACAGGGTAAAATTTAACATCCTTGTGGTTTGTGGAAATTTTTGATGTGTCTGCTGGCTTTTCAATAAAAATCAATTATGCTTTGAACACGAACAGTAGTCAACACACTACAGACCATAAATTCAATTTCATACTCAGAAATATGGATTAGCTGAACTTGATGGCCTTCCATTGATTTCGGAAAGCTAAAGCTGATAAGGTAAATAATAGTAAGAGGCTCTCTGACACTCCCCATCAAGCTCCGGATTTCCATATTATGTTTGTAAGAACCTTGCATTCGCCACAATATCCTCCTTGTGAAATATGTATGATGAATAGATATTCTATGGATTGCTGATTCATCTCTCCATACAGAATGGATATTTGGCTTTCATAAGTCAGGAAGAAACAGCACAGAAGGAAAAAAAAATACCAATATGCTATGTCCCTCAGCTGAGTGCAAGGATGTCAAGCAACTGTGCATAAATTCAGTGGTTAATTAGGGAGCACACGGATTAACTACTGAAAGCTCATCTGTAAATAAAATTGCCTAAACCAGTTTGGAATGGATACGCCAACAATTACGCAGTGCTTGCTTCTCCCTGAGTAGATCAGTGCACACACACAGATGCACGGGCACCTCAGAAATGCAAGAACCTAATGGTGGACAGAAGGAATGATCACGAGGAGGGATTTCAGGATGGTTTTCAGCACAATGACAAATCCAATCACACCTGCAACAATTGTCTTTGTTCCTCCTTTAAGATGCAGAAAACTTAGAATTTATAGAACTGTTCAAGTCCACACTGAGCTTTTAATGGCTTAGCTAGCCTGCCTTCCTTCCTTCCTTCCTTCCTTTCTTTCTTTCTTTTCTTCTTTCTTTCTTTCTTTCTTTCTTTCTTTCTTTCTTTCTTTCTTTCTTTCTTCCTTCCTTCCTTTCTTCATCTTTGCAGTGAGCAAGGCATATTCAGCTTAAATCTCAAGGAAGATTTAGCCCACAGGCCCTGATCTCACCTTCCACAGAAGGAGTTCCTGTGTTCCCAGCACAAATCAGGGTTTCTTTGTCACATCCAGATGCTATAGGTGCAGAAGCCTGACTCTTGTTATTTCAAAGATGAACAACCCCCGGGGCCTGGAGGCTGCTCCCAAGCACAGTGTGCAGGGCCTAGCGAGTTCCAGCCTGGACGCCACATGGAGTGTCACAGCACGCTGAGAAGCTGGGACGGAAAGGATCGGTCCACCTTCCTGTGAGGTGGAAGGAATGAAGCTGTGAAGTGATGCCTAAGACTTTAGTGCCACCAAAGACAACAGCAAACACACAAAGATAAACATCTTTTAAGACAAAAGTCTACCTGCAGCTTCCCTAGAAGTCAGCATTTTAGCAGAAGCCAATGGCATGACGATCTGTTAGTCCAGTGAAATTATTGTTATTATTATTTTTTTAAATTTCCACCAGGGTTATCGCAGGGCTTGGTGTTGGCAATATGAATCCACTACTCCTAGAAGCCGCTGTTTTCCTATTTTCTCCCCTCATTTTCTTTCTGTTTTACTTGATAGGATAGAGAGAGATTGAGAGGAAAGGGGCAGAGATAGAGGAAGGGAGAAAGACAGACACCTGCAAACCTATTTTACCAAGGTCTTTGCTCATGGTAACATGTGTTCTTAACACACGGTGCCACTGCCCCAGTCCTATAAAACTGGTTATATTTGAATTTCTTAAGTTACAGCTAAATAATTTAAGATAAAGACCAGGGGGGTAACTATTAATGTGCAGTGTTGTGTCTGCATGAGTACGGCCAGAGTTTGATCCATATATATGTCAGAGTGGTACTCTGGTCTCTCTCTTGCTAGCTTTCAATAAATTAATTAAAAATAAAACTAACTTGTATGTTGTTTAGTTTTCTCAAGAGAAGTAGTTTTAGTGAAGTATATTCAACCTGAAAATGACCTGTATGAAACACTTCACTACCAAATGAGACAGATCTTAAGGAAATGTGTTTCCAATATTAAACATACCTTTCATATATTCACCCATAAAACATCTCTCCCAGGACTCAGTCTCTAGAGAAGTCATGGAGAGGATGGCAGTGTAGTTATTATAGGCCCTACTCATGAATAAAAAATGCTTACATCAGAAATTGAGAATCACAAAAACGGTGTAGTCTCATCTCTGAATTTTTCAGTTGTTTGTCATCTGAAGTGAAAAGTCAACAGGCATTTATTTTGGGCAACTCTTAGGAGTCTATGCGCATGTATGTTCACAAACAAATGTGTTTTCATAACAAGGAATACGGGGAGCATTTTTCAGCACTGTCTTCTTACTTTATTCAAATTTAGGTAGAGGTACAGCTAAAAGTTTGTCTTCATCATAACAATCTGTACTCATAAATCTGTAAAATATGAATTTTCTGATAAGATATTTACCCTGCGAATGACAAAGTTCTAAGTTGCAGTGTGTGAAACGCCACTGTCTTTGAAATCTAATACAGAAGTGCCACAGCCAACAATTCCCATCATATGTTGTAATGCGACTGTAGCATATGAGGAAAAAACATCACACTGTTTATGAAAAAACAATTCTTGTAGATCCACTTGGAAAACCTCAAACATTCATAAACTGTTACTCTTTGGGGATGGAGGAAAACTGCCATTAAACAGGTGTTAGAATTTAAATGACATCTCATTAGTGACTCCTTTTTGCAGCTCTGAGACAAATAAAACCTTCATTTAAAAGCATTAGTGCTATTCCTAAGGGCTTCTGGTATCATCATGTTTTGTTTTATGAAGATATTGCGTTTCTTCCAGCATTCTTGCTTATTTATACAAAAGAAAACAATTGCACTTTCAAGTCTAGTTGAGCTTGAAGTCAGGGGTGAGTCAGGTCTTTGCCTTGCTGTAAAGACCCCTTCCCCTCCCTGCACTTGGAGAATTTAGAATTTCAGGAATTTAGAATTGAGAATAATTTATATGGGTTATTTTCAAAGAATTTAGGGGAGATAAAACTGATTCTAATGTGGAAAATTCTGGGTCCAAATGGGAGTATACACCCTGAAAGAATCAGAGGCGAGATGTCTTCAAAAGGTTTGGGAATGAAAGAGACATAAGGTATAAGAAATTGTCTAAAGGATTGGAAGATAAATTAAGGAAAGGCGGATATTTTATGAGGACGAGAGAAATCTGATACTCTATTCACGAGAGTAACGGTGAGAGAAAAGCTGTGGGGAGAAGTTATGGGGATATTAGAGGCTCAGCTGAAGGTGCAAAGAGTTGAGAATGAGAAGCACAGAGTCTGAAGACCCTGTAATGAGTAACTTGAAAGGAAACTGGTTTGATGGAGGTGCAGAAGGTGGTGAGGATTATAATTAGTACGAGACTCTAGAAAAACTTTGAGTCTGTATACTGGGAAGTTTCCCAGTTAAGCATCTGTGCTCAGTGGTTTTCTGTTCTAGCATATTAGATACCAGGAAAAAACACAGCCTCGTAATTAATACAGAAGGGGTGAGACATGTTACTGACTTCTGACTAGAGAGAGCATAAGCTTTATGAGCATGCTGTTGATTAATATTCATTATTAGTACTCCGTGATAAACGTGGCACTGGGAACAAAACTCTCTGGGTTACACTTGCAAAGCGTACATCTGCATAGGGATGAAACTACAGGAGACAATCTTATCCAGATGGAGAAAGCAGTGAGATGGGAATAAAGGTGGAGTCACGAGGAGAAGGACAGACAAGTCAAAGCAGAAGTTCTGAAAAGGGCTGGGATGTACTCAGTACTGTTTGTTTACTTGGGGAGTAAAAATAATAAGAAATCACAAAACTGCTTTGTAGCATCTCTTATTAGAACAATTGCTAGGGGGTCGGGCGGTGGCGCAGCGGGTTAAGCACAGGTGGTGCAAAGCGCAAGGACCAGCATAAGGATCCCAGCTCCCCACCTGCAGGGGAGTCGCTTCACAGGCGGTGAAGCAGGTCTGCAGGTGTCTTTCTCTCCCCCCTCTGTCTTCCCCTCCTCTCTCCATTTCTCTCTGTCCTATCCAACAACGAACAACATCAACAAAGGGCAATAATAATAACCACAAAGAGGCTACAACAACAGGGGCAACAAAAAGGGAAAAAAGATGGCCTCCAGGAGCGATGGATTCATGGTGCAGGCACGGAGCCCAGCAATAACCCTGGAGGGAAAACAAACAAACAAACAAACAAAAAACAATTGCTAAATATATTCCAGTTAACTTTGACAAGGATATAACACTGTGATCATTTCAAATTATCATCCAATTCTCATTTACTCACACAGCTTAAGCAAGATACCACCACCCCCAAACAAAAGGGGGGGGCAGAGAAGCAAAAGGCAATTTAAACACAGTGACCCTTATTCAGAAAGAACAAGTTGCAGGCTGCAAAAAAAAAAAAAGTTGCACCTGAAATCAGGTTCTTTTAGAAAATACAGGGCCTGTGACCTAGACACTGGAACACTGGTCCAGGATGATTCTAGGGCAGCAGGGTGCAAATATACAACATCCAGACACCTATTCCCCTTTGAATAGAATAGGGAAGTCGTTCTGTTCACTGGCCTCATTCTTGTCCTCATGCTGGAAATGAGCTAACAGTGTTTGGGAATGATGAAATCGAAGACCAGAGAAAGAATGTAGAGACATGCTTTGGCTATATAGAAACGTGGGCTCATTTTTTTTTTTTTTAAGAATGTTTAAAGCTGGAAACAGAAATTTCTCTCTCTGGGATTTCCCGCTGCACTCTCCGGAGCTCCCGCTTTTCCCCCAACTTTTCTGAACCTCACGCAACCGCTTAGTACTCGCCTGTCACCAATATGCTTGCATTTTGTTGTTATTCGATTTTTTTAAGTCATTTTCAAGTTTATTCTTTTATTTGTTATTCAGTAGAGACGGAGGGTAAATTGAGAGGAAGAGGTGTAGAGAAGGAGAGAGACAGAGTGACACCTGCAGCCCTGCTTCACCACTCGTGAAGCTTTTCCCCTGCAGGTGGGGACCATGGCCGTGAACCTGGGTCCTTGAGCACTGTGATGTGAGTGCTCAGCCCGGTGTGCCACTGGCTGGCCTGTGCTGTTTTTTTTTTTTTTTTTTTTTTGGTTTTTGCTTGTTTTTTATTTTTCTTTTCTTTTTGCCTCCAGGTTTATCGCCGGGACTCAGTGCCTGTATCACAAATCCACTGCTCCTGGAGCCTTTTTTTTTTTCTCTTGTGTTGCCCTTGTTGTTTTATCATTGTTGTGGTTATTATTGTTGTTCTTGATGTCCTTGTTGTTGGGAGGACAGAGAGAAATGGAGAGAGGAGGGGAAAGAGAGAGAGGGGGAGAGAAAGACACCTGTAGACCTGCTTCTCTGCTTGCTGCAGGTGGGGAGCCGGGGGCTCGAACCAGGATCCTTACACTGGTCTTTGTGCTTCACACCATGTGCACTTAACCCACTGCACTACTGACCCCCTTGCGCTTGTTTTTTATCAGAGCCCGGCTCAGATCTGGTTTATGGTGGTGGAGGGAACTGAACCTGGGACTTTGGAGTCTTGGGCATGAGAGTCTCTTTGCAGAACCATGATGCTGTCTGTGACAGACAGTGAGAAGCTGCCCCCCAAACCCCTCCTGATTTATGGATTTTAAGTTTAAGTTCCCCCTTTTCCCCTACAAGTCCCCCTTCTTATTCTTGTTTTTGAGAACCCCCAGTTGTTTGCTAAGTAAAAAGCCCCTTGCCCTTTCCCTTTTGAAAAACAGGGCTAATCAGTGAAGGCCATCAGGTGTTTTGCAGAAGTTCTGTATGAGGGCTAGCCTTATCAGGACCTCTGCACAGCCCCAGCAGTATACTGGTCGCCAGATGGCCTGGTATGATGGTAGGGGGATATGAGGACCTAATACCTGGTTAAGTCCTATTGGTTGTGTGACTTTGCAATGTTTGAAATTAGCCCGCGCTTTGCTTTGAATGGATGATGCTTTTGCTTAATTTAAAATAATTGGATTCCGCGTTTTCTATAGAATATGATTGGGTATAGATTGTTAAAATGGAGTGTGTCCCCTCCCTGAGTGTGCTGGGTTTCTATAAATTGTGTGGTCTGAGCCTTGTTCGGGGTCGAGCTTGGTAGACTGCTGCCAGTCTCCATCTCGGCCCGGATTGCAATTCGTCAATAAACATCTTTGCTTCCTTGCAGTGGATGGTGGTTTGATTTATGCTCGCTAACACTGTCCACCCCACTCTTACTTGCACTGCTACATGGATTCAGATGATCAGATAAACAATTCCTAATTCTCACTCTCTGGTGCAGATTAAATGAGATTAATATAATCATCATCATGTGTGTTGGTATCTTCCAACTTAACATAGTTTTGCTACATAAATCATCTCACTTGATTTGTAGACTATGAGTGCAGAAGAAGTTGTTTCTCTGAGGTCTGAGCTTATCCTTCTGTTTCTCCCTTTCTCCTTCTTCTTTCTTTTTTCATTTTTTCTCTGGTCATCCAGGATTCACTACTCCAGGCCAGCTTTTGCAAATGGAAAGAGAGATGGAGACAGAGACAGTAGCCTGAGGGGACAACATAGCAGATGTGACTGCATTGGCACAATTTCCCAGCAGAGAACAGTACCAAAGCTCCCCCACCACCAGTATCACTGTGTTCCCAGGTGTTGTACCAGGGCAGAACTTGGGTCACAGTCTCACAGCTGGGCAGGCTGACGCCCACGTAACCTCTATTTCTTGCCCTCCTTTCTCATCCTTATCATTTCATAGGTTCTGTATAAAACTAATCACTGACTAAAAGTCTTATTATAAAAAATTTACTTCTGTATTTTGGGCAGAGACAGAAGCTGAACCTGAAAGGGAGGTTGGCGATAAAGAGAGAGAAAGAGACACCTGCAGCACTATGCATGAAGCTCACCACCACCACCACCTGCAGCTGGGGTCGGGGGCTTGAACCAGGGTCCTTGTGCATTGTGAAGCAAGAGGTCAACCAGGTGTTCCAACTTAGGACCCTTATTTACCTATGTATTTACCTATTTCACAAGACTTTGAGGTTGGAGAACAGTTAAAGATGTTTGAACAACAGGAATAAAAAGACCCTGTAAGATCTCTCACACCACATAAGAAACTGGCTGTTTTAACCACTGCATTTGAGTTAAAAACTTGTTGAGGACACACGCGCACACACACACACACACACACACACACACACACACACACACCTTACAAAGGGGTAATCTAGAGGCCTAGGTTAGCTGCCAGGGAAAACTTCCTTATTTGAACAATGAAAATATAAGACCCCAGTCATATAAGACTAAGCACTCTGTCCTTGTCTCTTTTAAAAATAAATACATGTGGGCGGGGAGGTAGGGTGGATAGTATAATGGTTATGCAAAGAGACTCTCCTGCCTGAGGCTGCAAAGTCCCAGTTTCAATCCCCCACACCATTTTAAGCCTAATCTGAGCAGTGCTCTGTTAAAAAAATAATAATAAAATTAAATCAAACTAAATTAGAATTTTTAAAAAGTATGTGTGTTGTTGTTGTTTATTTTAATGAGAGAAAGACCAGAGCTCTATTCGGCTCTGGCGAATGCTGATGCTAGGGACTGAAGTTGAGACCTCAGAGCCTCAGGCGTGGAAGTATTTTGTATACCTATTAGGCTGTCGCCCCAGACCCTTGTATGTTGTCTTATCCAGGTCTGCTCTTGACTTTTACCTGGATGAAAGAGAATTCCTAATTTTTCAGCTTTTCACACTCACACACTTCCTGCCTGCTTTCCTGTCAGTGATGACACATCTCTTCACTTCATTGGCTTAGGGGGCCTCTACCAACTGCTGCCGAGACCTCAAGCCGCCTTGGGGGAAAAAGGGAGCCTTGCTCTAGTCTTTTGGGGCCCTGTGGTGGCGCAGCTGGTGAAGTGCACATGTTACCATGCACAGGAGGCAAGTTCAAGCCCCCCAGTCCCCACCGCAAGGGAAAGTTCCACAAGTGGTGAAATAGTGCTGCAGGTGTCTCTCTGTCTCTATCTCCACCCTCCCCCTCAATTTCCTGTCTATCCAATAATTAAAGATAATAATAACAAATTTAAAAAAGGAGAAAAGAGCCACATAAATACTAGCTCTCCTTTATATAGAGAGAATTTTTTTGTGTTAGAAATTTCTTTTTTTTTTAATGTTTTAATGTTTTTATGAAAAAGAAACACGGACAAAAACCAGAGGATAAGAGGGGTGCAACTCCACACAATTCCCACCACCAGAACTCCATATCCCATCCCTCCCCTGATAGTTTTCCTATTCTTTCTCCATCTGGGAGTATGGACCCAGGGTCACTGTGGGACGCAGAAGGTGGAAGGTCTGGCTCCTTCTGCAGATAGGCAGCAAATAGTGGTTCTCTGCCAGTTTGTGTTCTGAACCCAAGTCTCAGCACGAGGTGTTCGTCCCAGGCTTTGACCTGTGGGCCCTATGCTCTCCACAACGCGTGCGTGGACTCAGAGACAGGGAGCTGCCGTGTATAGTCTTACAGCCGGGAGGCCTTCAAGCTGCAGCCTGTCTCTGTCACCGGCTGCCCAAGTCCCTGATGCTCGCTACCCACTTGTTTATCCTCTCCCATCCTTGCAGATGAAGAAGCCATGCATCAAGAGGTCATGTAACCTTGTCAAGGTAAACACAGTCAACACATGACAAAGACAAAACTGCTCTTCATCACAAACTGTGAGAATCAGCACCGTAACCCTCCAGTAAAGATAAAATAAAGGTGAAATAGAATTACGTATGTAGGAATTTAATTCAGGTTGCTTTTTCTTTCTTCTTTTATTTTTTTTATATTTATTTGTTATTTTCCCTTTTGTTGCCCTTGTTTTTTATTGTTGTTGTAGTTATTATTTGTTGTTATTGATGTCGTCGTTGTTAGATAAGACAGAGAGCAATGGAGAGAGGAGGGGAAGACAGAGAGGGGGAGAGAAAGACAGACACCTGCAGACCTGCTTCACCGCCTGTGAAGCGACTCCCCTGCAGGTGGGGAGCAGGGGCTGGTCTTTGTGCTATGTGTGCTTAACTCACTGTGCTACCACCCAACTCCCTTGCTTTTCCTTTTTACAACTGTTTAAAGACCCAGGCACTACTTTAAAAACCAGAGGGCCATGTGCCTGGTTAAATGCACACATTACAGGGCTCAAGGACCCAGGTTCAAAGCCCTGGTCCTCACTTGCAGGGGGAAAGTTTCACAAGTGGTGAAGCAGGGCTGCAGGTGTCTCTCTGTCTTTCCCTCTATCTCTCCCTCCCCTCTCAATTTCTCTCGGTCAAGTAAATAGTAAAAATTTTAAAAAGGCATTCAGAAGTTGTTGTTTTTTTCATATTTCAATAGAAACAGACACATTTGTAATTGGAACAAATATCTTCTGTTACACAGTCTCTGAACTTTGGCCCTCATCACTTCCTTACTTGTAGTCCAGTAAATATTAAACAGACATTAACATTAATCCCTTTTCATTAGAGGTTTAGGAACAGAGTCATATATCTCAATTCTACTGCAGAAAACCAGATTTTCTTCTCCTGACTTTCTTGTCAACAACAACAAAAAGAATCTAAGATAATTACTGACACATTAAAAAAGTTATATAATTTTATGTGTGACTATCTTATATTGTCCTGAGGAAGGCAAAGTAGTATAATGATTCTGCAAAAAGAGCTTCTAGGTCCCAAGTTCAATCCCCAGCACCACCCAAGATGAGTCGTGCTCTGCTAAAAACTGACAAAATTAAAAAATAAATAAAGCATTGCTCTCAGTGTTTAAAAATTAGAGTTCCTCCTGCTATAGAATTATACACAGGGGGGCAGGTGGTGGTGCACCTGGTTGAGTGCACACAGTGCTCAAGGACCTGGGTTCAAGCCCCCGGTCCCCATCTGCAGGGGGAAAGCTTCACAAGTGGTGAAGCAGGGTTGCAGGTGTCTCTCTGTCTCTCTCCCTCTCTCACCCACTTCCCCCTCAATTTCTGGCTGTCTCTATCCAATAAATAAATAAAGATAAAATAAAGAATTAGATCTAGAACAACACCTTTTAGATAAGGTTAAACTTTTTAGCCGTAGCTTCAGAGTATTGTTTTCTCAAAGAAAAAAAGTCAACATGTTAGGTTGTTCATTTAAACTCTGCATACCTAACAGAATCATCCAATGAAATGTTACAAATAAAACTAAGAAGAGCATGACATGTCTTCCGTTTAGAACACTTCAAACTAAATCCAGCCTGAAGTCCCATTATTAGTTTAATGTCCCTGTCAAAATGGATCTGCTCACACAGTGAAGAACTTCAGATTTTGTGTGATGGCTGAATCTTCCTCTTTTTGTATTTCTACTTTGTACAACACCACTGCTGCTTTTCACTCACAGTTTCTAAATACACACAACTTTTTAGAAATGTAAGAGTGTCTTTTCTAGCACACCACTGCCAGCTTTCTGAGAAGAGCAAAGACAGCTGCACTTTGCTGCCAGCACAAGCACGTTGCTCAGAAACCTTTGCACCCGCCCTCTGGCGGGGCGTGCTAGACCCCCGACTACTCACGTAGGAGGCTAACGTGGGCATCGCTAGGCACCACACACACATCAGTGCCCATTCATCCTCAGCAGTCATTTTGCTCTCATTGCCTTTAGATTTTTTTTTTCTTTTGTAAGGGGGAAACCATTTTATATCGACAACCATCTGTGAGCCTGTCTTTCAAGCCATCAAACTCTCCCATCCATTACCAAGCCTTCCTCACCTCCGCTGCATGACAGCACAATAAAGATGACATACTAATTCAATGACTTGTAATTTCAGCTAAACAAAGACGAGTGCTGCAGCTTCCTCTTTTATGTGAACAGTGCCACATCGGTGAAACCAGCTATGCAAACACAGCGCTGGGAGGGTCTGATGACAGCAGTTGAATGGAGAAGCTGGCTTGGCGTTGCTTTTTATGGGTTTTGGCTCCATAATTTCTGGCTCTGTGCTGCTGGCCATGCCTATTGTGTCTGGATTCTGTGTCAGCACCAGCTAATTGTTCCAATAATGTTTATCATAGGGACCCACCAGGGAGCTGTGTTTGTGCAGATAAGCCACAGGGCAATGATACACTATCTTCCTCATCTCTAAACACAGTGCTTTCGCCTCGTGCCAGAAAGCTTTTTAGGTTCCCAGTCTTAAAAATAATAATAATAATAATAACAGCTTAATCATCTTGCCAACAATAGTGTTAAGGGGATGTAATTGGGTTCCTCTGATCATCTTAGCAGCACAGGAGAGCCATGCGCAAAGGCGGCAGTGGGCATAGTTGGTTCATTCCACCACCTGCTGTGGTGGTCGCAGGCTGATCTAGATGAGGTCCCTTCCGATGAAGCAGTATGCAAGCCACTTTTTATATCATAAACGTGCTTTGCAAAAGCTTTACAAAATAATAAAGTAACTATCATCAAAGGAACTGTATGAAGGTTCCCAGGCTTGTCCAGCTTCTCCCGCTGCCGCGATCGGTCCGTCCAAGTGTCAGCTCTGTCCTAGTGTCTTATACGCCACGCACACTTCAGTCTGCAGATGTTTGCAGATGGCGGGAGATCCTAAGACAGATGCCCAAATGTAACGAAACACCAGGCAATCCCTGGAATCAGCTGCAGGAAAGGGAAACATTTTTCTTTGTCTGCTTTTGATGCTATTTCCCTCAAGATTACTAAATAGAATGTTGACAATGTAAAAACAGAGTCAATGATTAAGCAGCTTGCCACAGGCTGCAGTGGCCTTGCGTAAGGGGTGCAGTTTTCTAATTAAACTTTTCACACCTGACTTCCACTTAAAGTCCTCAATTGTTTTTCATAAGGTCATTCTAGGACATGGATTAGTGAGTTTACAATTTTGCTACTCACATAATGGGTGGGGCATTTCTTCAGCAGAAATGCAATTTCAAGATTGTGATTGCTGTCAAAGTGAGATTCCATTGGAGAAGTTTAGACCAGAGAAGAACGCCTATCTTCAGATTAAAAGGTACGTCTGACTTTACGCTTCTTCATGGACTAACAACTCCAGAACGTACTGGCAGCCACTCAGCCTCAGATGCTAAACCAGGCAGCGTCATGTCCTTCAAGTCTCACAGTTATTCACTGGTTGTATGTCTTGCAAATTGAGGAGACCAAGTCTAAGGCAGCTTGCATAGTGGTCTAAGTGTTTTAGTAATTACATGTACGTGCTGAGACCAGAAACTAAGCCAGTGTCAAGTCCAGAGCATAACCTTTTCCTGCCAAGATAAATTGATCTGGTGTAGTTACCGTGATGGAAGGGAAGAAAACTAGTCTGCATGTTGAAGAGGAAGGCTGTGCTCTATACTCAGTTCCTATAGTAGGGCCACAAAAGAAAACACATTTGTGAACCTGACGCGCTATATTCTTGAATTTAGGAAAATACCACCCTCCATGGAGTCTCGGAGTGGCACAGTGGAGAAAAGGGGGGTCGGGCTCTCGGGCAGGAAAAGAAAGAAAGAAAGAGAGGGAGAAGGGAGGGAGGGAGGAAGATAAACAGGGGGAGAGAAGGAAAGAAGAGAACATACCTCTCTAGAAAGAAGTAGGAGAGCAGATATTATTATCAGACAAGGAATAATTCTTGATAAAATCAACGTGTGTGTGTGTGTGTGTGTGTGTGTGTGTGTGTGTGTGTGTGTGTGTGTGTGTGTGTGTGAAAGAGAAAGAAAGAAAGGGAGAGAGAGAGAGAGAGAGAGAGAGAGAGAGAAGTAGCACTGTTCAGTTGTGGCAGGTGTTGGTACCAGGTATTGAACCTGGGATGTCAAGCTTGCAAGGTCTGTGCTTTAATCCTACCATGTCTCTTGAACACTAGATAATCATCTTTAAAAAACTATTAGTTTTTATTTATTTATTTATTTATGTATTACCAGAGCTCTGCTCAGCCCTGGCTTATGGTGGTACAGGGGACTGAACCTGGTACTTTGAAGCCTCAGGCATGAGAGTCTCTTTGCATAACCATTATGCTATCCACCCCTGCCCATTATTTGATAAAATAATACAAATATATGAACCTACCTGAGCAGCATAGGGTCAAATGGAACCGTAAAAGGAGTGATTGTATTAATGAAGCATAATAAATGTCTATCAGATACTTATTGGACAGAAGAATGTCTCCAATATTCATAAATGCAACTATAGAAACTCCTGTTTCTAGATGTGTCAGGCACCAGCCCAGGGACTTACAAGTATCTTGTCTCTATTCCACAACAAACAGATGAATTTAAAGGAGTTATCCTCCTTTTATAGGTGTTAAGGCTGGAATTCCAAACTATTAAGTAACTTGCTCATGGTTACAGTGGCAGGTAATTGTGAGAATCAAGATTTGAGCCAAATCTTCAAAGTTCTTGCCTGACTGAACAAATTAAAATTAATTTTAATTTTAATTTCCCCCCTGCAGGGGGAAAGCTTTGCAAGTGGTTCAGCAGGGCTGCAGGTATCTCTCTGTTTCTCTCCCTCTCTATCACCCCCTTCCCTCTTGATTTCTGCCTGTCTCTATCCAAAAAATAAATAAAGATAAAAATTTTTTAAAAATATAAGTAATAACAATAACATGATATTTGGCTGTGAAAGTTTTTTTTTTTAAATATTGGCTATTTATTTATACCAGAGCACTGCTCAGCTCTGGTTTATGGTGGTGCAGGGGATTGAATTTAGGGGGGACTTTGGAACTTCAAGCATGAAAGTGTCTTTGCATGACCATTATGCTATCTTCCCTGCCCACTTCAAAGATTTTGTATTAGTAATTTAATAATTATTAACAAAACTGTAAGCCAACAGGGGTATAATCCCATAAAATTCCCACCACCAGAGTTCCACGTCCCCTCCCCTCCATGGGAAACTTCTCTGTTTTATCCCTCTGGGAGTGTGGACCAAAGATCCCTATGGGCGTTTCCCACTTACCTACCACTACACATCCTGGAACTGATCAAATGACAGAATTCACATAGATGTTTGGATTATGTATGACTTATTTTAAAAATCTTTTTTTCCCCTTTTGTTGCCCTTATTGTTTTATTGTTGTAGTTATTATTATTGTTGTTGGATAGGACAGAGAGAAATGGAGAGAGGGAGGGGAAGACAGAGAGGAGGAGAGAAAGACAGACACCTGCAGACCTGCTTCACCGCCTGTGAAGCGACTCCCCTGCAGGTGGGGAGCCGGGGTTCGAACCGGGATCCTTATGCCGGTCTTTGTGCTTTGCGCCACCTGCGCTTAGCCCGCTGTACTACAGCCCGGCTCCCTTTTTTTTTTTTTTACCAGAGCACTGTTCAGCTCTGGCTTATGGTGGTGCAGTGGATTGAACCTGAGACTTTGGAGCCTAAGGCATGAGAGTCTATTTGCATAACCATTATGCTATCTACCCTCTGCCCAACTTATTTTAAAATCTTATGTTTTTTTCCAATGTATTTTGACTGGGCTAGTCTTCTTTAACTTCTAAGTCTTCTTTAACTTCTAACTTCTAAGAAGTTAAAGAAGAATGTTATAAGTTATAGAAGAATGTCCTTGACACTCTATGAAATGTGATTTTGTCTTTTTGAACTCATCATTTTCTATTTAGTGTTGAATACATTAGCCTTTGAAAAGACTACTAACATCAGAGTTATTGACTTCTGTTTCATATGGAAGAAACTTGGCAGTCATGGCTTTACCCAAAGGGGAAGCTCTGTGCATTCTCAACAGGTGAGTCACACCTGGCCCCTGCTGATAAGCATCTTATTAGCAATCGGCAAAACTTGGAATCAGTAAAATTGTCATTCAGTAGGCAAATCGATGAGTAACTTTAGTACATCTAGCGAGATTTTATTCAGCCATAAAATGAATTAATGTCTGCAGTCATAAATATTCTTCCAAATTCATGGGTGTCCAGGGCTGAGAGTGAGCTGACTGCACTGAGGGGTAGCGATGTGTCAACACAGCCTCACCGCAGGTCCTTAGAGAGACTTTGCTCTGCGGGAGTCTGTTCTCAGAGCACAGGCAGCACTTGTGTGGGGGCCTGGTGTGGTGTGTGCAGGTAACAGAGAGGAACGATTTGTACTTTCTGCTCAACTCTATGAACACAGAGTTTTTCTTAAAACTAACAGTATGAACAAATGTAAAAATCATGAGATTTTAAAAGATTATAGGGAAAGATACCCCATTTCTAGTTGTTAGAGTGTAGGTCTAATTGCATTATGGCCTAATAAACATCCTCCCTGCATCCCTGCCACAGCTCACCTAAACAAGTGTCACTGGTGTACCACTGGAGGCCCCGGAGATGATTTAAACAATACACAGTTTACTAAAGTTTTGTTTGTGGTGTGCATTGGGAAAAAATAAGCAGAACACAAAACAGAAGTTGGATAACTGCTTGCCGGCGGGATAATGTGTTTGCTTATCTTTAAGCAAGGGCGGCCCTTTTGTTTTGCTGGATGACCCACTAAGCTAACATTCTCGAGAAAGTAGGCTTAATGTTTTATTGTTATCAGTGCAAAGTTAGGAATATTCTCCTGCTATTGGGGGCGAATTTTATCTACTTAAATATTAGAGCTGTTGCTATTTTAAATGTTCTCGTACACAGATTAAGTTCCGAACAACAACATAAAATTGTTTATAGTACTGAAAATATTTATAACGATTTAAAATAGTCATAAAGTAAGCAGAGTTATAAGTGAAATATATTAGAGTAGTAGAAAATAGAACTCTTTAATAGCTGGCCAAATCAAATTAAAATTAAAAGTTTCTCACCACTCGTTTACAACTCAGTACTTAATAAATCATATGCAAGGCAATTATTTATGTTTGCATTTCTACCTTCCTGTGGTTTTATTACCTCTTGAATTCACTGGCCTTTTCTAATTGGTTTATCTGCATGTTGCTGTGTAGTCAGGGCTCGGTTCTGTCTGAAAGAGATCCAGATATTTTCATTGCAAACACAAAAGGCTTCACGTTTCCAGTCTTAATGTTTTTATTATCATTATTTACTTATTGGATATAGACAGCCATCAATCAAGAGCCAATGTGGTGATAGGCAGAGAGACGGAGACATCTGCAGCCCTGTTATCATTTGCAAGTTTTTCCCCTAAAAGTGGGGACCAGGGGTTCAAACCTGGGTCATTGTTCTCTGTAATGTGAACCACCACCTGGGCCCTTAAAGATTTTATTTATTTTATTAATGACAGCCATAGGAGGAGAAAGAGAAAGAACCAGACATCACTCTGGTATATGTGCAGCTGGAGGTTGGACTCGGAACGTGATGCTTGAGAGTCCAAAGCTTTATCCACTGTGCCACCTCCTAGACCTAGTTTCCACTCTTTAAACTAAAGGTTCTCCCTTGTCCATATAGATATGACTATTAGACAAATGTGTCTTTTCTCTTCCTACAGAGGAGACTCTATCCAAGATTTTAAATCATTGCTGGTAGAGTCTGACAAAGTCCTTACTGGTTCAGGGAAAGAAGGTTACAGGAAGTTTCATGAAGGTCTGAGGTCTATACTCCCCAGAGCACTTCCCTACCATAACCAGCCATAAACTAAGTTCTCTGTGCCTCTCTTTCTTTCTCTCATAAACATAAATAATGTCAGGCTGTGATGCGGAGGAGAGAGAGGAGATCCGGAGTGGAGGGGGAATACAAATCTTTATTCACGTGGACACCTCAGAGTTGGGTGAGAGCACAGCAGCTCGGGCCACGTGGAGCTAGCAAAATGGCCGCCTCCCGCTACGCGCAGCACCCTTCCCTGCGTCCAGTCACCGAGGTGAAAAGTGGGCGAGAGAGAGAGAGAGAGAGAGAGAGAGAGAGAGGCGGAAGCAGGAGGGCTTTATAGGGCAAAAACCAGAAGTGATGAGTCGGGACAGGATTGGTTGGGGAAGGCACTCTGGGAATATCGTTTCAACTCTCGTGGGAATTGACAATACCCTGAGGGGACAACATGGTGGAACAAGGTACTTCAGGATTAAAATTACAGCTCTTGTGGGAATGGACTATACCCTGAGGGGACAACATGGTGGAACAAGGCACTTCAGGATTAAAATTACAGCTCTTGTGGGAATGGACTATACCCTGAGGGGACAACATGGTGGAACAAGGCACTTCAGGATTAAAATTACAGCTCTTGCGGGAATGGACTATACCCTGAGGGGGCAACATGGTGGGTGTGGCCGCATCTGCACAATTTCCCAGCAAAATAAATCTTATAAAAAGGATTGGCTCATGCCCAAGTTGAGCAAGTCAAGGAGTTTGATCAGAGCTCACCCTGCTGATAGAGCTACAGAAAATCTATCAATAGAATCCCTGGAGCAAAGGGGTTGAGTTTTATAAAATGACCACTTTGTTAGTTCCTTGGGTTCACAGCCACACTGCATCCTTTCCGTTTAATCAGTACGGCCTATAACTTGTCCTGTAACTTGCATCTTGGAACCTGTGTCACATTCTTTCTTGTGTGTACTACACCATACCAGTAAAACTAAATTAAGGGCTGGGTGGTGGCACACCTGGTAGAACACAGGTGTTATAATGTGCAAAGACCCAGGTTTGAGCCCCCGGTCCCCACCTGTAGGGGGAAGGTTTGTGAGTGGTGAAACAGAGCTGCAGGTCTCTCTCACTTTCTCTCCCTAACACCCATTTCCCTCTCGATTTCTGGCTGTCACTATCCAATAAATAAATAAAGATAATAATAATAAAATAGAACTCAGTCAGTACCACTGTCCTCGTGTTTAAGAGATTCTAAATTCACTGATCTTCCTATGATCTCAACTGCTATGACATACATATTATTTAGGTAACATAGGACTCTCTTCAGAGAAATCATGGTTGAGTTTCATGTTTCACCAGTGTTTTGACATTTAGTCTGTGCAAGCTGGCGAGGATATACTAGAATGGTGGTCCCCATTGTATTAAGTGTGTGTAGTCTACACTTTAAAAAAAAATTATTTTAATGAAAGCAAGACACGGAGAGAAAGACTCACAGAGAAAGATAATGGCCCTGCATAGCTCTGGATGATATTGGTGATGGACATTGAACCTGGGACCTCAGAGCTTCAAGCAGGAAAGTCTTTTTGCAGAACCATTATGCTATCTCCCCAGCCCACTGTAGACCACTTCTATTTGTCTAGACAAAAAATGCTGGAATCTATTTCCCTTGTTCTTCAGTTACCCTTCCCCTTTATGTGCATACTTAACCCCCAATAAAAGGACAATAACAAAAAACTAGGAGAGAGTAAATAATTGAAGGAGCAAGTAAACTTCTAGAGGTGTGAATTTCTAAACCGCCAAAGATATTGGAGTCCAGAGTTGAGATGTTTATAGCAATAGGTGATCTTTTCATGAGATTGTCCTTTCAGCAGTCCTAGTTGAGTGGCACCAAGTTTGACACATTAGCCTTGCCCGTCTTTTTTAGGCAACCCACACCCTGAAATACTTCGTATTAATTAACTGGAATGCTTTTCTTATATGCAACAAAACATTGAATAGGAACATTAATTTGATCTTACTTTTATTTCACTTTGATTTGGGAGTTTTGTCCTAATTCTTGTTGTTTAATTTTTATTTGCTTTAGGTAATAGGATACTAATCAGAATATAAAGGCTAAGTTTGCTTCTGCTTGGTTACTCAGTTTGGCATAGGCCACAAACAGCCTCCCAGCCCCAGCTTTCTCAGTGGTAAAATAACTAGTGCTTATTTTTATAAATAATAATATTGAATCACCTTAAATACTGTTAAAGTCAGAATAAATACAGATATATACATACATATGCAGATAGATTGATATATGTGTGAGTGTACACGTCTAAAAATACACTGACATATGTACATTTTTTGTTTTTACCAGAGCACAATTCAGCTTTGGCTTTTGGTGGTCCGGGGGATTGATCCTGGGACTTTGAAGCCTCAGGCATCAGAGTACTTTACCTAGCCATTATGCTGTCTACTCTTGCCCTCATATGTGGAAATATGAATGCAGGTGGATTGCTGTCACTATCATATCTGCAGTACAGATAAAATAACAAGTAAACAGCCCCTGGGTCTGCTTCTATTCCACCTCTGTTGACACTTTAGGGAACGTCTCAGCTCAGTTTATGATTGCATTTCCTATAATTTCCATTCTAGGTCTTCATTTTAAGCCCATGAAAAATGTCATTACTATATACGGTATAAGACAGCATTCATTTACTGACAAACAGTTAACTGATGATGGCATTTGGTGTCAGTCTTTTTCTTACTTTACTGTAACAGGGGATTTAAATTTGACTGAGATAACTAATGTGCAGTTATAATTATATTTAGTAAATAATATATACATTTTTATTTTTCAATGAAAAGTTGGTGAGCCCAGTTGAGCACACACGTTAAAGTGCACAAGGACCCCAGTTCAAGCCCCAGTCCTGATCTACAGGGAATAAGGTTCATAAGAGGTGAAGCAATGCTGTAGATCTCTCTCTTCCTCTCTCTATCTCTATCTTCCCTCTTAATTTCTCTCTCTATTCAATAAATAAAATATTAAAAATATATATCATATAAAATTAAGCACTGCATGAATTTTTTTTTTTTTTTTGCTTATAGAAAGTGTTGGAGATGATTTCTTTTTGCTCCCTTGTTGATATTCACTTTTATCCAGTAGTAAATGTCTAACAATTATGGAAATTAATAATCAAGTGAAATAGTGAAATGTGAGGTCTTCTCAGAATGTTAGGAGCATTATGTTATGTTATGTTATGTTTAGACGGAGGCCCTTCGTAACAGGAACTCTTCCCCTCTTTGGGACAAAAACAGCTAGTAAGAGACGGACTGCAGAATGCCTTTATGCAAATGAAGCATCCTGGAAAGACCAATCACGACTGGCCAACGGATCCTGGGAACCAATAGCAGAAGAGACCTGCTTCCACTTAGGTTTGCCATCTGCCTATAGATATACTTGGCCCTGGTTCACTATGTGTGGTGTGCAGCTTGTTTCTGAACCTCTTCTGGTGTGCGCTCTGAATGAAGTTGGTCCTGCCAGATGAATGTGGTTCCACCGACTGTGGCAACTACCATGAAGACCCAGGTCAGAGAAGTCCAGTGGGGCCTCTGTAAGAGAGGCTAATATCTCACCAGACCTAGGACCTGCGCCTGGCATCCCATGCAGGCTTCTCAAAGACTAGGAACCTGCTTCCTGACAAGTAAACATAAAACAAAGTAACCATGGCCTTAAAATATAAACTGCACAGATGTCACAGAAAGCAAATGATATTTTGAAACTGTTATCTCCTCTACATGGTATTATAGATGAAAGGAAGTATATAAGCCATAGTAATTTTCAGTTTAGTTACACGAATTTCAGCTTGGTACCATTTGAAAGATTATATAGAAGTGTAATGACTATGAGCAAAAAAACAAAAAATCATACTGTTTTCTTATGAGAACTAAAGTCAATGGTGAAAATGATACCAGCCCATCTCACTCTTACCAGAGTGTTAAGCACTCAGTCACTACTCATTCATCCAGAATCTAGTAGACCTTGTTCTATGCCTAGAACAAAAAAAAAAGAAAAGTCAAAAGGGATGTGGAATTAGTAGGTCCACTTTATTTTTCAAGGTAATTTCTATCCCAGTAGGTGGAGACAGAAAGTAAGTCAATAATGTTAAGAGAGAAAAAAATACTTTGAAGAAAACAAAGTCAATAGTCACTACAGAGAGTTACTGGGGGCAGCAGTAGGTAAGATAAGAAAAAAAAATGAAAGAATTATATTTGAGAAAAAATAAATAACTTGTGGCAAATAGCGTCCTACACATTGATGTGATTTATACTGCAGAAACAGATCACTAGAGGAGAGATTTAAGAGCCACTTAAAATCAATTTCACTCTAAAGAAAAGCATCCAAGATTTAGGCAAAAGTATGAGGAAGATGGTCGGAAATAAATAATAACATGTAGAAAGGAGACACAGGGGCCGGGCGTTGGCACATCTGGCTGAGCACACATGTTCCAATGTTCAAGGACTCAGGTTCAAGCCCCTGGTCCCCAGCTACAGGGGTAAATAAGCTTCACAAGTGGTGAAGCAGGGATGCAGGTATCTGTCCTTCTCTATTTCCCTCTCTCCTCTTGATTTCTGGCTGTCTTTATCCAGCAAATAAATAAAGACTTTATTTTTCGAAGAAAGAAAGTAGATACAAATGTCTTAATATTCTGATATATGGACAACTGTAGTTGGGCTCTGGAGTCTGAGAAACCTGATTTAATCTCTCCGTAAGGCCACCATCACAGTGGCGCTGGGCAAGTCCATCATCTCATGGAGAGTAACTACTTTATGAGGCATAGAATCCATGAAGGACCTTGTAGTCTTCCTAAGAACGGTGAAAAAAAATTACCATACCAAGTGACAGGTACGTTTGTAGATGACTACTGTACTGAAAAATAAATAAATAGAAGGTACAAAGTAGCAAATGCTAAGGTTAATTAAAATGTCCACAAAAGCCAAGTCATGAGCATGATTTTGATTGAATGAATGGAGGAGTCAGCAAGAAGCTTACATAAATAGACAGCAGAGTCCTTCTTTATTATTTGCCATGGTTGACCTCAAAGCATTTCTCTAGTTTGACCATTAGTATGTACATTAGGAAGAAGTAACTAGTCCTTATTTGTAATACAACAGAACACATAAATCCTGGCTACTTTGCATTCAGTGTCCTGTATCTTTCATATTGCCTGTAGCTAAGCTTCAGTTGGAAGTGAACTGGCTAATGAAAATATATGACTCAGAAAGTTTTAGAAGCCAATTCATCTGAAGTTATGAGACCAAGGAACAAATCTTAAAATTAAGAAAAATCTGATTTCTAAGTCATTCAGGAAGACATCATATGCTATTTTTAAAGTTTGATTAAACAATTCTAATAGTGCTATATAACCCTTTCAAATACCTTTATCAATATCTCCCTACATTGTCACATTACTATCTTTCCAAGAAATAACTACGAAAGCTTTCCAAATGAGAACTTAACTGAAAAAGGTTTTTTTTTCTATCTTAGTAAATAATTACTAAGTAACAATTTAGAAAAGAAAAAAAAAAGACTCCAGGAGACTGAAAAATAAGTGCACCTTAAGAAATTCCCACTTTACGTGGGAATTCAGTAAGATAATACAGAAATAGTAAGTTTGTGTGTGATTCTAGAAAGTCAGTTAGAAAAGCTGGTGCGCCCTGCCTATTTCGTTATTTGCTGTTTCGTTATTCAGGGAGTTGTGACAAGAAAATTACCTTGGATGGATCTTTCAACTTTCAAGTGCTTCAGTACCATAAGCCCTAGCCACTGCCTTTACTCAAGCTGAAAATTGCATCTTGAGGTCTCTGCTTTCCTGGTGTCCTCATCAAGTTGTCTTCATCTTTACTGTTTCTCTAGAGAATTTTCAAGTTATGGGTCTGTGAAATGACCCAGATTCTGGCACTTAGAGCCAGAGAAGTATCTGCAGGACAGCATCTTGGCATCTGAGTTCACACACTCTGTAACTCTGGACGTCTCTTCATGCATATGAACTTTCTTACAGCAATGATCTCACAGAATGTCTTAAGGAATTAGAAACATAAGAGCAAAGGAAACTCAAATCCAGTAGAAAGAATGGAATAATACAGATTAAAGTAGAAATAAATCATATTGAATATACAAAAAAATACACATGATTAATGGATCTAGTAAATAAAATTAATAAGCCGTTGGGCCTTTGGCCAGACTGAAAAAAAAAAAAAAAGAACCATTATAGATCCAATAACAAATAAACAAGTAGAAGCCAGACCTTCCACCTTCTGCATCCCACAATGACCCTGCGTCCATACTCCCAGAGGGATAGAGAATAGGAAAGCTATCAGGGGAGGAGATGGGATATGGAGATCTGGGGGTGGGAATTGTGTGGAGTTGTGCCCCTCTTGTCCTATGGTTTTGTTAATGTCTCCTTTTTAAAATAAATAAATAAATAAAAGAAATATGCAGAAGAATGAACCTGAACCACCGCATTTCAACATAAATAAAAGTAAACACCAAATAGATCAAAGATCTAGATTTTTAGGTCAGAAGCTACCAAATACATAGAGGAAAACATAGAACTCGCTTTCATGTAAGTTTGCCAATTCAAATCCAACTGCAAGGCAAACAAAAGCAGAAATAAACCAGTGTAAATCCATCAAACTGAAAAGCTTCTGCAAAGGCAAAATGTATCAACAGTACAGAAGGGGAGAAAATATGTTTTATATTTCAGACTGATATATATCAGGCTGATAACCAAAATACAAAAAGAACTCACCAAATTCAACAATAGAAAGACAAAAACCCCAGTGAAAAATGGGGTTGAGACATAGTTAGCGTCTCCTCCCTGGAAGAGACCCAAAGGGCCAACAAACAGATCAACAACAGCAACAACAACAACAAAAATCTCAAAGTCACTGTTAACCAGGGAAATGCCAATAAAAACAAGATACCCACTACACCTGTGGGAACATCACAAATTAGAAAAGACAGAAACACCCATTGTTGGAGAGCCCCTGAGGGAAGGACTCTCCTCCATTGCTGGTGGGAGTGGAAATGGGTCCAACCTGTGTGGGGAAAAGTCTGGTCAAGCACACACAGTACTAAGTGAAGTACAAGGACCCGCACAAGGATCTGGGTTCGAGCCCCAGCTCCTCACATGCAGTGTGGACACTTCACAAGCAGGTCTGCAGGTCTGCAGGTCTCCCTCTCCATTTCCCACACCTTTCTCCATTTCACTCTGTCCTATCCAATAAAATGGAAAAAATTCCTGCCAGGAACAGTGGATTTGAAGTGCTGGCACCAAGCTCCAGGGATAACTCTGGAGGTAAAAAAAAAAAAAAAAAAAAAAAGAAGAAAAGAAAAGAGAAGAGAACAAGGATAAGTCTGGAATTCATCAGAACGCTAGAGTGGGTCTGTCTCTGACTAGGACTAGGCAAGCCCTCTCCTGTCCTGAAGACCTATGCACACCGGTGTCCCCAACAGCACAGCCATTATTGCCCACACTTGGAAGCAACCGAGATGGCCCGCGGCAAATGGACGGTTCTGAAAGTTGTGGTCCATATCCACAGTGGAATGTTATGCAGCTGTTGAAATGATGAGGTCACCTCCTTTGAAATATTTTGGTCATAACTTAAAGGTATAGTAAATGAGATAAGTCAGAAAGATAAAAATAAATATAGGAGGATCTTAAAAATAAAGGATAGTAAGGGGAAATAGAGTGAAACTGGGACTGGGTGTAGTGCATTGCACCACAGAAAAGGGCTCTGGGTAAAAATGTCAAGGGACAGGATGAAGGAACATTGGGGTCCTGGAGGGTGGCAGGAGTCGGGGGGGCCCCTAGGTTGGTCAAGCGGATGCTTCCCAGAAGCTGGTCAAGGAGAGATGAGAGATTGTGTCTATGTGTCAGACTATCCAAGAAATCATTAATCTTTCAGCTAAGAAATAAAAATTTTTTAAAAATATTTATTTAATTTATTTATTCCCTTTTGTTGCCCTTGTTGTTTTATTGTTGTAGTTATTATTGTTGTTGTCGTTGTTGGATAGGACAGAGAGAAATGGAGAGAGGAGGGGAAGACAGAGAGGAGGAGAGAAAGACAGACACCTGCAGACCTGTTTCACTGCCTGTGAAGGGACTCCCCTGCAGGTGGGGAGCCGGGGTTCGAACCGGGATCCTTATGCCGGTCCTTGTGCTTTGCGCCACCTGCGCTTAACCCACTGTACTACAACCCGACTCCCAGAAATAAAATTTAAAAAGTGGAGGAAGTCGGAAGATGGCGGACTGAGAAGTCGCTGACAGCGAGCGCTCTGACCGCATCGTCGGCAACGGTAGGATTTTCTGCCTTTAGCAGGCCAGTTAATAAGGGGTGACACCAAAATGTGAGTACAATTTAATTTGGGTTAAGAATTAGAGTAAAGGTGACACGGACTAGCGGGGCTCCAGAATTCCCAAGGCGCCGGGCAAGGCGAGTGCGCCGGGCATTGTCCTCCGCCCGCCCAGGAAGGCGGCTCCTCCGCCGGTTGCAGAGCGCGGCGGGCAGAGGACCCGGAGAGAGCACTTTAGCTCGGGGGCTTTCTCTTGGGAGTCTGCAGGGTCCACCGCAACCCTGAGAGCAGATCCAAAGACTTCTTGAGTATAGCTCTCATTGGATCAAAGGACTTGGAGCTAGTTTTCATTTTTGAGAAATCCTTTAAAAAAGTCTGGGGGGGGGGGTTTCCCGGAAGATGGCGGACGGAGAAGCGGCTAGCGTTGGAGCTCCGGACACATCTCGTGTAAACAATAGGATTTTCTGCCTTTAGCAGGCCAGCCAATAAGGGGCCATAGCGGTGACACCAAGGAGGTGGCTATAACTTAATTTGGTTTAAGAATTAGAATAGGGGGAAAAAATTCTTTTTTCTTCCTTTTAATTTTCAAGCATACATCCTTCCCGCCGCCCCTCCCCCCATAAGCAGTGCCTGGGACCAGCTACTAGCAGGATACCCCATACCACCAAACAGGTTTTCTTTTTTTTTTTTTTTTTTAAACTCACTGATACACATTTGGGAAGTTCCTCGCACTGCTCTTTAATTACAACCCTTCTTCTTATCTTCTCCCTTTTCTCTCTCTTATCTCTCTCTATCTCTTTTTTATTATTTTTATTATTATTATTATTTTTTTTTAATCTGGTCATACACTTCTTTCTTCTTTGCCTTTCTGAATTTGTGAATTACTTTGGGGAAGAAATCTGACCCAGAGTGGACTCTCTATGTGTGTATCTCTGCTCTAGTTCCCTTTACACTCTTGTTACCCCTAGAATATACACTGGATAGTAGATTTGCATAACTGTCTATTCTTGCTATCCTCTCTTTCTTTTCTCATTCTTCACTGGGATTTGGTTACTATTTTTTCACGGACTGGAGAAATTTTTTGGCTAACTGGTAACGATTAAACTCCTTCAATACTTACTTCAGTTGCTACTGTAATTTCGGAGGTTGGTGAGTGCAATTGTCATAAAGGTATTTAGTACAGTGTTACTTGTGCTCAAAACACAACAACTGAGGAACAACAGAGCATTAAAAAAAAAAGAGAGAAACACATAAAAAAATGGGTAGATTAAAAACAAATAAAACTGCTACCCCAATGAATGAAGACAAGAGCCCAGAAGAAACCACAAATCAGTCAGAAGTAACCATAGATAAGAAAAGTATGCAAGCAATAATAAACTTATTAATCACAGAAATGAAAACAACATTGGAGGAAAGGAATGGCAGTATTAGGGAAACAACAGTTGAGACCCCCAAGGAAAATACTGATTATCTTGAGACAATTAGAGAACTGAAAGCTGAAATAGCTGTAATGAAGAAAGAAGCTGAGGCAAGGGAAAGCAGACTAACAGAAGCAGAAAACAGAATTAGTCAGACGGAAGATGAGTTAGAGAAAACTAAGAAAGAGGTGAAAGAGCTTAAAAAGAGATTGAGAGACACTGAAAACAACAACAGAGACATATGGGATGATCTCAAAAGAAGTAACATTCATATAATTGGCCTGCCAGAGGAAGAAAGAGAGGAAGGGGAAGCAAACATTCTAGAGGAAATAATACAAGAAAACTTCCCAGACCTGAATAACAGAAAGGATATCAAGGTGCAAGAGGCCCAGAGAGTACCAAACAGAATCAACCCAGACCTGAAAACACCAAGACACATCATAGTCACAATGAGAAGAAGTAAGGATAAAGAAAGGATCCTAAAGGCTGCAAGAGAGAAACAAAAAGTCACATACAGGGGAAAACCCATAAGACTTTCTGCAGATTTCTCAACTCAAACTCTAAAAGCCAGAAGGGAGTGGCAAGATATCTATCGAGCCCTGAATGAAAAAGGGTTTCAACCAAGGATAATATATCCTGCTAGACTTTCATTCAAGCTAGATGGAGGGATCAAAACCTTCTTAGACAAACAACAGTTAAAGGAGGCAACTATCACCAAGCCGGCCCTGAAAGAGGTACTAAAAGACCTCTTATAAACAAGAACATCGCTATAATACTTGTAATATATCAGAGTAAACAAATCGTTTTTTAGAACAATGGCACTACGATACATTAAATCCATAATATCAATAAATGTCAGTGGCTTAAACTCACCCATCAAAAGGCACAGGGTGGGGGGATGGATCAGAAAACATAACCCAACCATATGCTGCTTGCAAGAATCCCATCTGTCACAACAAGATAAACACAAACTTAAAGTGAAAGGATGGAAAACTATCATACAGGCTAACGGTCCACAAAAAAGGGCAGGAACAGCCATTCTCATCTCAGACACGATAGATTTTAAATTAAATAAAGTAATAAAAGATAGGCAAGGACATTACATAATGATTAGAGGATCAATCAGCCAAGAAGACTTAACAATTATTAACATCTATGCACCCAACGAGGGACCATCTAAATACATTAAACACCTACTGAAAGAATTTCAAAAATACATCAATAGTAATACAATAATAGTGGGAGACTTCAATACCCCACTCTCACACTTAGACAGATCAACAAAGCAGAGAACCAATAAAGATACAAGAGAATTGAATGAAGAGATTGACAGACTAGACCTCTTGGACATTTTCAGACTCCTCCACCCAAAAAAACTGGAATACACCTTCTTTTCAAATCCACACAACACATACTCAAGGATAGACCACATGTTAGGCCACAAAGACAGCATCAATAAATTCAAGAGCATTGAAATCATCCCAAGTATCTTCTCAGACCACAGTGGAGTAAAACTAACTTTTAACTACAAACGGAAAATTATTAAAAGACATAGAATTTGGAAACTAAACAACATGCTCCTTAAGAACCACTGGGTCAGAGACTCACTCAAACAGGAAATTCAAATGTTCCTGGAAACTAATGAAAATGAAGACACAACCTATCAAAATATTTGGGACACAGCGAAAGCAGTACTGAGAGGGAAATTTATAGCCATACAATCACATATCAAACACCAAGAAGAAGCCCAAATGAACGACCTTACTACACACCTCAAGGACTTAGAGGAAGAGGAACAAAGGAACCCTAAAGCAACCAGAAGGACAGAAATCACTAAAGTTAGAGCAGAAATAAACAACATCGAAAATAAAAGAACCATACAAAAGATCAATGAAGCCAAATGTTGGTTCTTTGAAAGATTAAACAAAATTGACAAACCCCTAGCCAGACTCACCAAACAAAAAAGAGAGAAGACTCAAATTAATAGAATTGTAAACGATGCAGGAGATATCACAACTGACACCACAGAAATCCAGAGAATTCTGCGAAACTTCTATAAAGAACTATATGCCACCAAGCTAGAGAATCTGGAAGAAATGGAACAATTCCTAGAAACCTATGCACTTCCAAAACTGAACCAAGAAGAACTACAAAATCTAAATGCACCAATCACAGACAAAGAAATTGAAACCGTTATTAAGAATCTCCCCAACAACAAAAGTCCTGGACCAGATGGCTTCACAGATGAATTCTACAAAACTTTCAGGAAACAGTTAATACCCATATTTCTTAAGCTATTCCATAAGATTGAAGAAACAGGAATACTCCCTTCCACCTTTTATGAAGCCAACATCACCCTGATACCAAAAGCTAATAGGGACAGAACAAAAAAGGAAAACTACAGACCAATATCTCTGATGAACATAGATGCCAAAATATTAAACAAGATCTTGGCCAACCGGATACAGCAACACATCAAAAAGATTGTTCATCATGACCAAGTGGGATTCATCCCAGGAATGCAAGGCTGGTTCAACATCCGTAAATCAATCAATGTCATTCATCACATCAATAAAAGCAAAGCCAAAAACCACATGATTATCTCAATAGATGCAGAGAAAGCCTTTGACAAAATCCAACACCCATTCATGCTCAAAACTCTACAGAAAATGGGAATAGATGGGAAATTCCTCAAGATAGTGGAGTCTATATATAGCAAACCTACAGCCAACATCATACTCAATGGAGAGAAGCTGAAAGCATTCCCCCTCAGATCGGGGACTAGACAGGGCTGGCCACTGTCACCGTTACTCTTCAACATAGTATTGGAAGTTCTTGCCATAGCAATCAGGCAAGAGAAAGAAATCAAAGGGATACAGATTGTAAGGGAAGAAGTCAAGCTCTCACTATTTGCAGATGATATGATAGTATACATAGAAAGACCTAAAGAATCCAGTAGAAAATTACTGGAACTTGTTAGGCAATATAGCAAGGTATCAGGCTACAAAATCAATGTACAAAAATCAGTGGCATTTCTTTATGCAAACACTAAATCTGAAGAAGAAGACATCCAGAAATCACTCCCATTTACTGTTTCAGCAAAATCAATCAAATACCTAGGAATAAAGTTGACCAAAGAAGTGAAAGACTTGTATACTGAAAACTATGAGTCGCTACTCAAGGAGATAGAAACTGATACCAAGAAATGGAAAGATATCCCATGCTCATGGATTGGAAGAATAAATATCATCAAAATGAGTATTCTCTCCAGAGCCATATACAAATTTAATGCAATACCCATCAAAGTTCCACCAGGCTTCTTTAAGAGAATAGAACAAACACTACAATCATTTATCTGGAACCTGAAAACACCTAGAATTGCCAAAACCATCTTAAGGAAAAGAAACAGAAATGGAGGCATCACACTCCCAGACCTTAAACTATATTATAAAGCCATCATCATCAAAACAGCATGGTACTGGAACAAAAATAGGCATACAGACCAGTGGAACAGAATTGAAAGCCCAGAAGTAAATCCCAACACCTATGGGCATCTAATCTTTGATAAGGGGGCCCAAAGGATTAAATGGAAAAAGGAGGCTCTCTTTAATAAATGGTGCTGGGAAAACTGGGTTGAAACATGCAGAAGAATGAAATTGAACCACTTTATCTCACCAGAAACAAAAATCAACTCCAAATGGATCAAAGACCTGGAACAATGTCAGACCAGAAACAATCAAATACTTAGAGGAAAACATTGGTAAAACACTTTCCCACCTACACCTCAAGGACATCTTTGATGAATCAAACCCAATTGCAAGGAAGACCAAAGCAGAAACAAACCAATGGGACTACATCAAATTGAAAAGCTTCTGCACATCCAAAGAAACTATTAAACAAACAGAGAGACCCCTCACAGAATGGGAGAAGATCTTCACATGCCAGACATCAGACAAGAAACTAATCACCAAAAGATATAAAGAGCTCAGCAAACTTAGCCGCAAAAAAGCAAATGACCCCATCCAAAAATGGGCAGAGGAAATGAACAAAACATTCACCACAGAGGAGATCCAAAAGGCTAACAAACATATGAAAAACTCCTCTAGGTCACTGATTATCAGAGAAATGCAAATCAAGACAACACTAAGATACCACCTCTCTCCTGTAAGAATGGCATACATCAAAAAGGACAGCAGCAACAAATGCTGGAGAGGATGTGGGGACAGAGGAACCCTTTTACATTGCTGGTGGGAATGTAAATTGGTACAGCCTCTGTGGAGAGCAGTCTGGAAAACTCTCAGAAAGCTAGACATGGACCTTTCATATGACCCAATAATTCCTCTCCTGGGTTATACCCCAAGGACTCCATAACACCCAACCAAAAAGAGGTGTGTACTCCTATGTTCATAGCAGCACAATTCATAATAGCTAAAACCTGGAAGCAACCCAGGTGCCCAACACCAGATGAGTGGCTGAGAAAGCTGTGGTATATATACACAATGGAATACTATGCAGCTATCAAGAACAATGAACCCACCTTCTCTGACCCATCTTGGACAGAGCTAGAAGGAATTATGTTAAGTGAACTAAGTCAGAAAGATAAAGATGAGTATGGGATGATCCCACTCATCAACAGAAGCTGACTAAGAAGATCTGAAAGGGAAACTAAAAGCAGGACCTGATCAAATTGTAAGTAGGGCACCAAAGTAAAAACCCAGTGGTGAGGGGTAGGCATGTAGCTTCCTGGGCCAGTGGGGGGTGGGAGTGGGCGGGAGGGATGGGTCACAGTCCTTTGGTGGTGGGAATGGTGTTTATGTACACTCCTAGCAAAATGTAGACATATAAATCAGTAGTTAATTAATATGTGAGGGGGAAATCAATTGTATGTCTCAAAGTTTCTCAAAAGACAAACTGAATCTTTTAAATATATAGGCTGTGTATTTGATATGCGGACTCTCTCAAAAGCCTAGACCAAGTAGATTAGAAGCTTCCAATAGCACAGCTATATACAAGATACTGGGTACTGTTCAGCAAACCATAACAAAGGGACTTTTCAAAGTTAACCCAATTAACAAATAATGTGATGATAATATTAACTATCCATTGTCTTTTTGAACCCTAAGACAGCAGGAACCTCACATCTTCACTATAGAGCCCCTACTTCCCCCAGTCCTGGAACCCTTGGATAGGGCCCACTTTCCCGTATGCATCTCCCAATCCAAACCAAATAACATTGCATCTGCCGATCACAACCTAACCAAAGCAACGATTGCTACCTCAACATGCTTCACCTCAGAATGTATCCAGAGACTTCACGTGTGGAATGACAACCCTTCAGCTTCATTGCTCGGGTGAGACCTTTCCTTTAATAGTACACTCTAATTTCATCTCAGGTAGTTCACTTTCTAACAAAGTCCCATAACCTAGATATACACCAGTTTCTGTGAGAGAGAGCTTATGTGCACACATATCCATAAACTACTGCAGAATATATACCTGAAAGCAGAAGTACACTAGAGTTCGCAGTGAGTACCTCCCTAACACTTCCTCTCCACTATTCCAAACTTGGGATCCATGATTGCTCAACAAATTGTTTGGCTTCATATGTTAACTCTCTTTTCAATCACCAGGTTCCAGATGCCACCAGAATGCTGGCTAGGCTTCCCTGGATTGAAGACCCCACCAATGTGTCCTGGAGCTCAGCTTCCCCAGAGTCACACCCTACTAGGGAAAGAAAGAGGCAGACTGGGGGTATGGACCGACCAGTCAATGCCCATGTTCAGCAGGGAAGCAATTACAGAAGCCAGACCTTCTACCTTCTGCAACCCTCAACGACCCTGGGTCCATGCTCCCAGAGGGATAGAGAATGGGAAAGCTACCATGGGAGGGGGTGGGTTATGGGGATTGGGTGTTGGGAATTGTGTGGAGTTGTACCCCTCCTACCTTATGCTTTTGTTCACTAATCCTTTCTTAAATAAAAAATTAAAAAAAAAAAATTTAAAAAGTGAGTTAGTCATCTAATGAGGAATGAAAACTAGACTTTCCTGGTGATTATGAATCAGTATACCTGAACTAGATATATACTGGCATATATACAACTGAAACCTATATAATTACATAAACTAGTGCTACTTAAAAATGTAGCAGGTGAAATAAACATTCTCAGTTCCTACTTAAAAATGTAGCAGGAGAAATAAACATTCTCAGTTCCTACCAAACACCAAGTTTTTCAGTTTGTATGTTTCAATAAGGCTTCTTATTGACTTAGAAGATAACCTCAAGTCTGAAAATGGTGGTCTTAGAAGACTGTGTATAGAGTTAAATGTGTTGCAATCTCTCTCTCTATAGCTTTTCCTTAACTTTTAGACTAGGTAGCGCATGGAAGCCAGATTGTAGCCATGCCTTAAGATTTATTCTAAACTAAAATTCATAGTTGCTGTTTGCAGGATTCACAGTCTGCAGCTGTGGAGGCTATGAAGATGTCATGATTCCTGATCCTTCCCTCAGATAACTCACTGTTTGGGTAAATGGGCGTCATAGAGCAAAGTGTGTCAGGTCAGTTGTTAAACACAGAGCACCAAAAGTTGTGTAGGTTTTGATTAAACAGTATGGGGTAAATAGGGACACTTTCTGATGAGATGATAGCCACTTCAAATACACTTTGTCTGGGGGAAAGCATGTTGCTTTTCAGCTATGTTGGAAACTGCAGATAGATACAGCCTCAAATGAGTCTACAGATAAAAAAAGACTGAACTGGGAAACGAGTGAAAAATTGTATCCATTTTCTGTGTATTTTGTGGTATACAATTCTGAAAAGTGGTTCTAAAGTTTGTGGAAAATGAGAATGTATTTGTAAGGTGGCTTGGTTGTGGAAATCAGACCATCATATATATTGCCATTTTTTTAGCCACTCACCTGATGTTGGACATATGGGCTGCTTCCAGGTTTCAGCTATTACAAACTGTGCTACTATGAACACAGATGTACACAGACCTCTTCTGATAGGTATTCCTGTCTCCTTTGGGTAAATCCCCAGGTAAGGAATTGGCTGGGTGGTAGGGTAGATCCATTCCTAGTGTTCAGGTAAGTCTCCATATTGTTTTCCATACTGGTTGGCTGAGACATGTTTTACTGTGAGCAGCAAATCAGGCTTGTTGCTTTTTAATACAAATTCGAAGTAGTCTTACTCCTGTACTGATTGATAGCTCTAAGCTAACAGGTTCCTTAAAATAGCTTACTAAAGAGAAAATGGAGCATTTGCTGAGAACCTTTTGAAAATTCAAATACCTTTCCTGAGAATGGTATTTGAATTTGAACACAAAGCATAGTATAGACTTCGATGCAACATAAAATACAATCTACAATTTTTATTTTCAAATATGCTGAATGTATTAAATCAGTCTGTAATGCTTATGAGTATCAGCAACACCATGGACTGTAAGCATGTACTATCTGCAACACACTGGAATGTTGTATACCAACAATTTGGTTGGATGTCACAATTTAATATTTATATAGGACTCTTAAACTAAAAGGCTCAAGGCCTCTACACAATTTTTATAACTCACAATCATAGTTTTTGGAAAAATAAACTTGTAGCATTCAAATGGCTATCCGACAAGCTGGAGATTAGAGGGGGAAATGTGTAGCTCTGACTGTGCATTTAGAGGTCTGCTGGAGAACATTCACTTGAATGTTTGACTGCTCCAGTGAGTATATGTTAAATTTATCATTATAAAAACACAAGTTTACCTTTCAATAGTCATCCGTTGGTCTCCCCCAGCGAAAAACTCTATTCTTTTAATAGGGGTCTGAACTAACAGAGTTCCTAAAGGTTTCTCTGAAAACCTCCCTACTACTTATCTCTATAAATAATAACAGTATTTCTAACAGCTCTGAGTTATTGCCTCATTTTCCTGTCTAATAATGTGACATCTGACATATTTATTTGAAAAGAAAAGTGACCAAGAATTAATCTGTGTAAACCATGAGCACTTGAACAACTTTGCAAATATATAGCATTATGCAACAATTTTTAAAATATCTTTACTGCACTTATTTTCAGCATAGCATAAACACAACTTAACTCTAAAATATTTCCATATATCTTTATTGTGAAGTCCACCAAAAGTAATCTCCATTTCACCTTATCTCAGAGCAGTACATTAAAATTTCTGTAAAAATGGGGGAGTCAATATGATTGTGGCTTTTACAGGTTAAGCTTTAAAAATCAAAACCAGTATCTACATTTAAAGATAGAATCGCAAAAATACTTGGGTTACCCTATACAGCAATGTCACTAATACCTCTAGATGTCTACGGTCATGTAAAAAATCAGTGTGTAGCATCAAAATACAAACCTTCACAAACACATCATTCTAGAGTAGGTGTTTTTCTGTTATGTGACTGTGTCAATTCAGGCAAATTCTCTCAGTACTACGACAAGACATTCTACACAGTTCTTTCTTAATCACATCATCAGTACCAAAAATTGTATATGAATAGTAGTTCTGTTCCTTGTATCTAAAATCTTGTACATAATGATAGTGTCTTATGCATATATTTGCAGTGGTGTCTGTGCAAATACTGTTACAATTTACATTTGCTACTGATATACAGTCTCACTTCTAATTATAATGAATTTGAGACTCTTTGGCTCAATTGATGAAGTCAGATCCTAGGACCACAATCAAAGCACCATATTGTAATTGATAAGAGGGTTCATTCTTCAATTGTCCCTTTCAAATGACATTTTAAAGGGTCTAAGCCATAATTCATCCCCATACCTATCAGCAGACCTAAAACAAGCAAATCCCAAAGCATATTCTTTCATCTCATAATGGGCAGGAAGTTTTTAATCAAAATAATCTTCATTTAAAGCAAAATTAAATTAGAAAAACTCTGGGTCAAATCATTTTTTTTCTTGAAACATAAGATTCACTTGTCAATCTTATGCCCAATGGCATGTGAATTGTTATTTGTCATTTATCACATAAGGACATTGTTTTCTATAAGAGAAATTCAGTCCAGTCACTAACATTGATCCTTCACCACCACCTGATCGTCAGACTTCCTGAAGTTTCACCGGTTGACTTAGAGCAGAAGGATCTAGTTCAGATTCATACATTCTATCAGTTGTCATGTCTCACTAATTACTTTCACTCTGCTACAGTTCTTCAGAATTTCTAGGGTGTACATGTGTGTCTATATGTGGTCTCAACATTCAGCATTTTTTTTATTAGAGGGATTAATGGTTTGTAGTCAACAGTAAAAGAAAGTAGTTGGTACATATATAACATTTCTTAGTTTTCCAGGTAACTATTCAAGCCCCCTCTAGGTCCTCCTCTACGATCATGTTCCAAGACCTGAACCCTCCACCCCACCCCAGTCTTTTACTTTGGTGCAGTGCATCAAGCCCAGTCCAAGTCCTGCTTTGTGTTTTGTTTTGTTTTTTAATTTTTAAATTCCTTTTTTTTAAGTACTGAGTTAATAATGATCAACATGCCTGTGTGATAAGAGTGATACAATTCCACACAGTTCCCACCACCAGAGTTCCATATACAATTCCCTCCATTGGAAGCTTCTCTATTCTTTATCCTTCTGGGAATATGGACCAAAGATCTTTACGGGAAGCAGAAGGTGGAAGGTCTGGCTTCTGTAATTGTTTCTCCTCTGAACATGGGTGTTGGCAGGTGGATCCACACCCCAGCCTGTTTCTATCTTTCCCTAGAGAAGCAGGGGTCTAGGGGGGTGGGGCTCCAGGACACATTAGTGAGGTCCTCTGCCCAAGGAAGTCAGTTTGGCATACTGATAGTATTTTTCAACTTCTGTCTGGGAGTGAGGTAATCTCATATTAATCCTTCTCTTCCTGATCTAGCTCTATTAAGATGATTCTTTCAAGTTCCTACTAAGATAAGGTGAAGATAAGGAGATAACAGCTGAGTAGTATTCCATTGTGTATACAGACCACAACTTGCTCAGCCACTCATCTGTTGTTGGACACCTGGGTTGCTTCCAGGTTTTGGCTATTACAAATTATGGTGCTCTGAAAATTTACACAAATCTTTTTGGATGGGTCTGTTTTTTGTTTAATATTTACTTATTCCCTTTTGTTGCCCTTGTTGTTTTTTATTGTTGTAGTTATTATTGTTGTTGCTCTTGATGTCGTCGTTGTTGGATAGGAGAGAAAAATGGAGAGAGGAGGAGAGACAGAGAGAGGGAGAGAAAGATAAGACACCTGCAGACCTGCTTCACCACTTGTGAAGCAACCCCCCTGCAGGTGGGGAGCCAGGGCCTCAAACCAGGATCTTTACTCCGGTCTGGTCCTTGCACTTTGCATCATGTGTACTTAACCCACTGCACTACCACCCAACTCCCCTTGGACTTTTGTACCTTAGGATATATCCCCAGGAGAGGAATTGCAGGGTCACAAGGTAGGTCCACTTCTTTTCTTTTTTTCTTTTTATTTTATTTTATTTTTTTATATAAGAAAGGATTAATTAACAAAGCCATAGGGTAGGAGGGGTACAACTCCACACAATTCCCACCACCCAATCTCCATATCCCACCCCCTCCCCTGATAGCTTTCCCATTCTCTATCCCTCTGGGAGCATGGAACCAGGGTCATTGAGGGTTGCAGAAGGTAGAAGGTCTGGCTTCTGTAATTGCTTCCCTGCTGAACATGGGCATTGACTGGTCGGTCCATACTCCCAGTCTGCCTCTCTCTTTCCCTAGTAGGGTGGGTCTCTGGGGAAGCTGAGCTCCAGGACACATTGGTGGGGTCTTCAGTCTAGGGAAGCCTGGCCGGCATCCTGATGACATCTGGAACCTGGTGACTGAAAAGAGAGTTAACATACGAAGCCAAACAAATTGTTGAGCAATCATGGGCCCAAAGCTTGGAATAGTGGAGAGGAAGTGTTAGGGGAGTACTCACGGCAAACTCTAGTGTACTTCTGCTTTCAGGTATATATTTTGCACTAGTTTACAGGTACGTGTGAACATATGCTCTCTCTCACAGAAACGGGTGTATATCTAGGTTTTGGGACTTTGTTAGAAAGTGAACCACCTGAGATTGAGTTAGAGTATACTATGAAAGGGAAGGTCTCACCCGAGTAATGAAGCTGAAGGGTTGCCATTCCACACGTGAAGTCTCTGGACACAATCTGAAGTGAAGCATGTTGAGGTGGCAATCGTTGTGTTGGTTAGGTTGTGATCGGCAGATGCAATATTATTTGATATGGATTGGGAGAGGCATACGGGAGAGTGGGCCCTATCCAAGGGTTCCAGGACTGGGGGAAGTAGAGGCTCTATAGTGGAGATGTGAGGTTCCTGCTGTCTTAGGGTTCAAAAAGACAATTGATAGTTAATGTTATCACATTATTTGTTAATTGGGTTAACTTTGAAAAGTCCTTTTGTTAGGGTTTGCTGTACACTCCCATTTACTGTTTCAGAAAAATCAATCAAAACCTAGGAATAAAGTTGACCAAAGAAGTGAAAGACTTGTATGCTGAAAACTATGAGTCGCTACTCAAGGAAATAGAAACTGATACCAAGAAATGGAAAGCTATCCCATGCTCATGGATTGGAAGAATAAATATCATCAAAATGAATATTCTCCCCAGAGCCATAAACAAATTTAACGCAATACCCATCAAAGTTCCACCAAGCTTCTTTAAGAGAATAGAACAAACACCACAATCATTTATCTGGAACCTGAAAACATCTAGAATTGCCAAAACCATCTTGAGGAAAAGAAACAGAAATGGAGGCATCACACTCCCAGACCTTAAACTATATTATAAAGCCATCATCATCAAAACAGCATGGTACTGGAACAAAAATAGGCATACAGACCAGTGGAACAGAATTGAAAGCCCAGAAATAAATCCCCACACCTATGGACATCTAATCTTTGATAAGGGGGCCCAAAGGATCAAATGGAAGAATGAGGCTATCTTCAATAAATGGTGCTGGGAAAACTGGGTTGTAACATGCAGAAGAACGAAATTGAACCACTTTATCTCACCAGAAACAAAAATCAACTCCAAATGGATCAAAGACCTGGAACAATGTCAGACCAGAAACAATCAAATACTTAGAGGAAAACATTGGTAAAACAGTTTCCCACCTACACCTCAAGGACATCTTTGATGAATCAAACCCAATTGTAAGGAAGACTAAAGCAGAAACAAATCAATGGGACTATATCAAATTGAAAAGGTTCTGCACATCCAAAGAAACGATTAAACAAACAAAATGACCCCTCACAGAATGGGAGAAGATCTTCACATGCCACTTCTTTTCTTGTGAGAGTTCTCCAGACTTCTCTCCACAGGGGTTGGACCCATTGATATTCCCAGCAGCATTGCAGGAGGGCTCCTCTGTCCCCATAACCTCTCCAGCATTTTTTACTACTACTTTTTCTGATGTATGACATTCTCACAGGAGTGAAGTGGTATCTCATTGTTGTCTTTATTTGCATTTCTCTGAAAATCAATGACTTGGTACATTTTTCATGAATGTTGGCCTTTTGGATCTCTTCTATGAAGAATATTATGTTCATATCTATACCTATTTTTGGATGGAGTCAATTTGTTTTCTTGTTACTGAGTTTGGCAGGCTCTTTATTTGTTTTGGTTATTAGCCTCTTTTCTAATGTATGGCATGTAAAGATCCCCTATTCTCTAAGGGGTCTCTTTATTTGAGCGATTTTTTTTTTACTATGCAGAAGCTTTTTAATTTGATGTAGTCCCATTGGTTTATTTTTGTTTTAGTCTTTCTTGTAATTTGATTTGTATCATTGAGGATGCCTTTAAAATTTAGAATGAAAAGAGTTCTGTCAATATTTTCTATGTATTTAATAGTTTCTGGTCTAACATCCAAGTTCTTAGTCCACTTGCAATTTACTTTTGTGTATGGTGAAATATAGTGGTTCAATTTCATTATTCTGCATGTTTCAACCCAATTTTTCCAACACCATTTGTTGAAGAGACTCTGCTTTCCCCATTTAATAGTCTGGGAATCTTTGTCAAAGATTAGATGTCCATAGGTGGGGTTTTTTCTTCTGGACTCTCAACTCTATTCCACTGGTCAGTGTGTCTATTCATGTTCCAGTACTGAACAGTTTTGATGACAATGGCCCTATAATACAATTTGAGATCTGGGAGTGTGATGCCTCCAGTTCTGTTCTTTCCTCTCAAGATAGTTTTGGCAATTCTAGGTCTTTTCTCATTCCATATAAACATTTGCAGCTTTTGATAGCTTGTTTCTTACATTACAGTCTTTAAAATATACTGCTCTATCTGGTTGGCTAGACCTTTGTTCATTATTATAGCATCTATGTTCATCAGAGTATTGGTATGTAGTTCTCGCCCTCCCTCTCTCTCTCTCTCTCTCTCTCTCTCTCTCTCATTTCCCTGTCTGCTTTTGGAATCAGAATGATGTTGGATTCATAGAAGCTGGAAGGGAATATTCCTATGTCTTCAACCTTTTGGAATAGTTATAAAAGTAGAAATATTAACTCTTCCTAGAAGGGTTTGTAGAACTTATTTGTAAAACCATATGGTCCAGGACTTTTATTGTTTGGAAGGTTCTTGATAATGATTTCAATTTCTTTGGCTGAGATTGCCTTGTTTATATTTCTAGTTCCTCTTTATTTAATTTTGGAAGTTTGTAGGTATCTAGGATTTCATATGTTTCTTCCAGGTTCTCTAGCTTGGTGGCATATAGTTGTTCATAGAAGCCTCACATGATATCACATGATGTGGTATCTGTTGTGATAGCTTCTCTTTCATTTACAGTCTGATTTGTTTGAGTCTTATACCCCCGGACCCCCTGTTTTCAGTGAGTCTGCCTAACAGTTTGTCAGTTTTGTTTACACTATCAAAGAACCATCATTTAGCTTTATTGATCTTTTGTATGGTACTCTTATTTTTGGTGTTATTTATTTCTGCCCTAATTTTATTTATTTCAGTCCTTCTTGTTGCTTGAGAGTTCCTTTGTTCCTCTTCTTCTAAGTCTTCAGGGTCTGCAATAATGTTGTTTATTTGAGATTTTTCTTGTTTCCTAATGTGTGCTTTTATGGCTATGAACTACTGTCAGTACTGCTTAATTGTGTCACCAAATATTTTGATAGCTTGTGTCTTCATTTTCATTGAATTTTCAAAACATTTTAATTTGTTCCTTAATTTTTTCTTTGACCCAGTAGTTGTTATGTAGTATACTGTTGAGTTTCCATATTTTGGGACTTTTGCCATTTTTTTGTTTGTTGTTAAGTGTTGATTTAATTCCAGACTTGGGATAATTTCAATGCTCTTGAATTTGCTGACACTCTTTTTGTGGCCTAATATATGATCTATCCTTGAGAATGGCCCATGTGGACTTGAATAGAATGTGTATTCTAGTATCTTAGGGTAAATGAATCTGAAAATGTCCATTAGTTTTTGTTTATTTATCTCTTCATTTAATCCCCTCATTTCTTTATTCTTTGCCTAGCTGATCTGTCAAGTTGAGAGAGTGGGGTGCTGAAGTCCCCTACTATTACTGTGTTGCTATTAATATATTGCTGTAGTTTTTCCAGTAGGTGTTTGATGTATTTAGATGGCCTCTCATTGGGTGCATAGATGTTAATAATTGTTAAGTCCCCTTGACTGACTGATCCTCTGAGCATTAAATAATGTCCATCCATATCTTTTTTGTTTTATTTATCTAAAGGTCTATTGTGTCAGATCTGAAAATAGCTGTTCCTGCCCTTTTTTGTGTTCCACCAGCTTGTATGTTAGTTTTCCATCTTCTCACTTTGAGTCTGTGTTTGTCTTGTTGAGTTATGTGGGTTTCCTGCAGACAACATATAGTTGAGTTGTGTTTGCTGACATATCTTCCTACTCTGTGCCTTTTAATACATGAATTCAGGTCACTGACATTTAATAATATTATAGATTTAAGATATTTTAATCTCATTATTATAAACTTTTTAAAGTATTCTGATATATGGCTGGTTTTGATGATGTTGCCATTATTTATAGGAGACCTTTTAGAACTTCTTGCTGGGCAGGCTTGGTGATAGCTGATTCCTTCAACTGTTGCTTATCTGAGAAGGTCTCCCCCTTACTACTTTCAATCCACTGATCATCCTTGCCTGGATTGACTTGTATATAAGTAAGTCACTTAAGAGTCCACAGTTGCAGAGTTTAACAGTTGTTTCAGCTTTATCTCAATCCCTGACTGAAGCACAGTCACTGTTAAACCCTTCCTTTGTTGGCCATTTGAGTGTTATTTATCTTTCCTGCAGGATATGGGAGCCTGAGGGCATTTTAACTATAAGTAGATTTTTTTTTTTTTAGCTTAATCACTTACTGTGGCACAATGATTACTCAAAGAGACTCCCATGCCTGAGGCTACAAAGTCTCAGGCCCATCCCCAACCCCCCACTCCACCCCCCAGTCAGACTTTAGCAGCATGCTGGCCCTGCAAGTCCGAATAAATGCTGGTGTATTTGGTGAGTCCTGAAGCAATTATTCACCAGCTCTCCTACTTTATCAGGAGAACTATGTGAAAAGGTTCCTACTACATAGCCACACCTCTAGACCACCAGGAATGTAGGTGTTCTCCTGAGTCACCTGGCCAGCTCTCTGTCCCCTGATGTCAGTGTAGGGTTTCCCTGCTGTTGTCCCAGCCTCTGAGGGGCAACAGCAATGGAGACCCACAGTTGTAAACTGGTGAAGTTTAGGTGGTTTTCTCCTCCCCTCCACAATCTTCTTGTTGTTAAAACTCCAATTACAAGTGGTATATCCTGTAAGAATGGCATATATCAAAAAGGACAGCAGCAACAAATGCTGGAGAGGCTGTGGGGACAGAGGAACCCTTTTACATTGCTGGTGGGAATGTAAATTGGTACAGCCTCTGTGGAGAGAAGTCAGTCTGGAAAACTCTCACAAGGCTAGACATGGATCTTCCATATGACCCAGTAATTCCTCTCCTGGGGTTATACCCCAAGGACTCTATAACACCCAACCAAAAAGAGGTGTGTACTCCTATGTTCATAGCAGCACAATTCATAATAGCTAAAACCTGGAAGCAACCCAGGTGCCCAACAACAGATAAGTGGCTGAGAAAGCTGTAAGGTATATATACACAATGGAATACTATGCAGCTATCAAGAACAATGAGCCCACCTTCTCTGACACATCTTGGACAGAGCTAGAAGGAATTATGTTAAGTGAGCTAAGTCAGAAAGATAAAGATGAGTATGGGATGATCCCACTCATCAACAGAAGTTGAGTAAGAAGATATGAAAGGGAAACTAAAAGCAGGACCTGATCAAATTGTAAGTAGGGCACCAAAGTAAAAACCCTGTGGTGAGGGGTAGACATGCAGCTTCCTGGGCCAGTGGGTGTGAGGGATGGGTCACAGTCTTTTGGTGGTGGGAATGGTGTTTATGTACACTCCTAGTAAAATGTAGTCATATAAATCACTAGTTAATTAATATGAGAGGGGAAAAATTAATTGTATGTCTTGAAGTTTTGTAAAACACAGACTGAATCTTTTTAATATATAGGCTGTGTATTTGATATGCAGACTCTCTCAAAAGCCTAGACCAAGTAGATCAGAAGCAACCAATAGCACAGCTATATACAAGATACTGGGTACTGTACAGCAAACCCTAACAAAAGGACTTTTCAAAGTTAACCCAATTACCAAATAATGTGATGATAACATTAACTATCCATTGTCTTTTTGAATCCTAAGACAGCAGGAACCTCACATCTCCACTATAGAGCCCCTACTTCCCCCAGTCCTGGAACCCTTGGATAGGGCCCACTTTCCCATATGTCTCTCCCAATCTATATCAAATAATATTGCATCCGCCGATCACAACCTAACCAATGCAAAGATTGCCACCTCAACATGCTTCACCTCAGACTGTGTCCAGAGACTTCACGAGTGGAATGACAACCCTTCAGCTTCATTACTCGGTTGAAACCTTTCCTTTCATAGTATACTCTAATTCCATCTCAGGTGGTTCACTTTCTAACAAAGTCCCAAAACCTAGATATACACCCGTTTCTGTGAGAGAGAGCATATGTTCACACGTATCCATAAATTACTGCAAAATATATACCTGAAAGCAGAAGTACACTAGAGTTTGCCGTGAGTATCCTCCTAACACTTCCTCTCCACTATTCCAAGCTTTGGGTCCATGATTGCTCAACAATTTGTTTGGCTTCATATGTTAACTCTCTTTTCAGTCACCAGGTTCCAGATGCCATCAGGATGCCGGCTAGGCTTCCCTGGACTGAGGACCCCACCGATGTGTCCTGGAGCTCCGCTCCCCCAGAGACCCACCCTACTAGGGAAAGAGAGAGGCAGACTGGGAGTATGGACCAACCAGTCAACGCCCATGTTCAGCGGGGAAGCAATTACAGAAGCCAGACCTTCTACCTTCTGCAACCCACAATGACCCTGGGTCCATGCTCCCAGAGGGATAGAGAATGGGAAAGCTATCAGGGGAGGGGGTGGGATACGGAGATCGGGTGGTGGGAATTGTGTGGAGTTGTACCCCTCCTACCCTATGGTTTTGTTTATTAATCCTTTCTTAAATAAAAAAAAACATAAGACATCACACTTGTTTAAAAAAAAAAAAGTGGTATATCAACTGGCAAACTCCTGCACTGGTATCAGCTACTTCTGAGTATGGCCTTTTAGACCCTGGAACTTCTCTCTATGCCCCTGTCTGTCCATGAGCCACACATGTTTGCATTCATCTGTAGCTTGGTGGGTTTTTGAAAGGATTCTAGTATTATCAATTTAAAAATAATTTGCTAAACAAGAGGAAGAACAGAAACTACACTCTAGAAATGAAAATAAGTAATGAAACATTGTCTTGATTGCTCAACTCTGTTCCCTTCTCAAGCAATACCACCCCCCCCACACCAGGCACTCATGATCTCCAGATTTATAAAGGACTCTTTTTGACCAAATTCTCCTAATTTTTCATCAGAAGATCTGGAGGTTATGAAAAATCTCTTCAATATTAAAATATTTAAAGGAAAGATTAGTGAAAAAAAAGAATGAAACACACAGGCACATACATACACACACACACATATACACACTCATATATAACTTATATAGAAATAGAGGGGCTGGGCAGTGGCATACTCAGCACAACACACAAGTCACCAAGCACAAGGACCCAGGTTGGGCTCCCCACTCCCCTCCTACTGGGAGGATGCTTCAGAAGTGGTGTAGGGGGCCTACAAGTGTCTGTAGCCTCTCTTTCTCTCCTTCCCCTTCCCTCTCAATTTCTCTTGCAGTGTATTCATGGTTCCAGCACTGAGCCACAGTGATAAGCTTTATGGCAGGAAAAGAAAGAAAGAAAGAGAGAGAGAGAGAGAGAGAGAGAGAGAAAGAAAGAGGTACATGGAGAGAGAGAGAAGGGGGAGGGGAGGGGATGGGAGGGAGAGGGAGAGAGGGAGAGAGAGGGAGAGAGAGAGAGAGAGAGAAAGGATACCATACCACTGAAGCTTCTTTCAATATGGTGAGAGCTGGGTGTCAAATCTGAGTTACACACATGGAAAAACAGCAGCAAGTGAGGTCTCTTCCAGCCCAAATTCTATTTTATTGATTTTATTTATTCTTTTATCTGCTACCCCAGCCTCAGAAGTATAGAGGCAATTTAGATGATGTATGTTTTAAGGGAGCAATACAATTCAGGCAGAGGATAGGATGGAATTTCGTTCTTGATTTTCATCTATCATAACCATATTTTTAGTAATTTACTTCATCAGACACCATTATTTTTTTAAAGATCTAAAAAGTCAATATCCTCAAAAGAATCTTTAAATCATGTATGCTCATTCTACATGGCTTCCTTTAATTTCCTCTTTTGACTAAGAGCTAATATTGGAGTCTATAGTCTTAATTTATATGAAAAATATATATTCCAGTTTATATAAATCCTCATAGCAATTATAATTATGTGAATGAAAAAATATAAATATGTATAAAGAATAAATAACTTTATAAAAGGAAAGTATAGCAATAGAAACTAATTTAAAATCAAATTTTAGTGAATATTTAGAGGGTAAAATAGAGACTGGATTAAAATTATAGTTGATAGTGAAAATTGATGGCCTTGAACTAAGATAGAAAAATTAATATTTATAAAGGAACTTCAAATAATTAATTTTATTTAAAATACTTACACTTCATTAGGAAGTTTTTATAATATTATAGTGGTTTCCTAAGTAGCATAGGTGAATGAATTAATCCTTCTGAAGTAAACTTTCACTCTGAAATGTATGACGTGGAGTTAGAATTACTGTGCATTCCCTTAAAGACTGAGTAGCTCTGTTTATTGTTCCTATGTTTATAAATGAAATTTTCATAAAATTCAAATCTGATTTAAGAGATGAAATAACCACTTCATAAGTTTAACACATTTTTCATCAGATCTGCACAGGGATAGAATAAGTTAAATGTTTCCTTTTGATAGATATTGATTGGAGTTTTACTCTCAAATGCCTTTGCCTTTGTCACTTTGGGGACTTCACTTCCTAGGCCAGCCTTCTGTTTTAGGCAGAGAAATATCTCTTACACAGAGGGAGAGAGGGAGAGATACCACAGTACTGAGGCCTTAGAAAGTTTGCCACCGGACTCTGGCATACTCCATGTGCTATACCAGGGGCTCAAATCTGACTTGTAGGCGGAGCACACTCCTGGGTGAGTGCTTTCATGCTGGTCTTTGGAGGACTCAATAGCTAAGCATTTAAATATGAATATATAATTTGATAGGATCTGAGCTCATAAGCTAAAGAAAGTCCAAAGAGAATAATTAGAATGTGAAACTAGTTTATGATTCTAGATGAAAGACAGTATCCTTTCAATTTAATTTTGTTAAATGAAATTAAATATTTAAAGCACATTTCAATAAAGATGGTTCAATACACAAATACACAAGTACATGATCATTTTATTTGGATAGTTAACTGTTCACAGTGCAGTTTTTGTTTTTGTTTTTCTTTCGTGTGCATAATAACGATTTCTCATCTTCCTGTCTGTGACAGCTCTGTAGGACAGATGATCATACTGCTAAGCTGAGCTCTTTCCTACTGTCAGGTGCCGGGATAGCCTGAGGGTGCTTCTTCCCGAGCAAGTGCTCTCTGGGTTGGAGAGAACTCAACTGGAGCCAACCTAGGCTGCTGCGTGGAGAGGGATCAGGAGCTCGTGCTGAGCTAATGTCGCAGGAGATACACTCTGGAACTCTCGGAGCCGGAAAGCAATTCCAAGTGTTTTTACTCAGAAAAGCATCTTGTATATATTCTGCCAAGTAGGGTGGAAACAGGGTGTGACATAGAGAGGGTGGAGCAAAAAGAGATTGGTGAAAATCAGGGTGTGACAAGGACAAGGGGCGGAGCAGGCGAGAATTCTACCACTGAACCACCAATGCCCTGGAGGCAGGGTGGTGCTTGTTAACAGTGGTTTATGTCAATAGACCCCAGCTTTGAGTGGGATCAAACCAATGCCATGCGGGCATGCTGGTGCTTAGTTAAGCAGGATTAGAGACAGAAGCTTTAAGCCAGGGGAGCTGGCATACTACCCAACAGTCAGACACTAGGACTCTCATCCCCTCTGCACCCTTCACCTCTGCCACAATCTTCTGGTTTTATGCGAAACACCACAGATAGTGAAGTTTCACTCAAGAGTTCATCCTTTCTCTTCTTGTTTACAAAATTCCAGCTCTAACAGACCATTTAGTATTTCTCTTTCTCTTGTTGGCTTATCTCATTTAACATGATTCCTTCAATTCCCATACAAGATAATTCAAGGAAGATAAAAGAAGTTTGCTTCATGATGATGATAATGATAATGATGATGTAAGCCAAGTACCCCTTCACCTTTCTTTTTATTTTATTTTTTAATATTGTATTTATTAATGAGAAAGATAGGAGGGGAGAGAGAGAGAGAAAGAACTAGACATCACTCTGGTACATGTGCTGCCAGGGATCAAACTCGGGACCTCCTGCTTAAGAGTCCAGTGCTTTATCCACTTTAAAAACATAGGGATACTTAACATAATATAATCAACATATTTTTTCTTTTGACAGAGGGTGAGACATAGAGAGGAGAAGAGAGACACACAGAGAGAAAGAGAGATTAAAAAAAAAGTTTGCTTCCTGGAGGCAGGCTATGAAGCACTTATGTGCACATGTTACCATGTGCAAAGACCCAGGTTCAAGCCCCTGTGCCCCTCTCTATCACTCCTTCCCTCTCAATTCCTCTCTGTCCTATCAAATTAAATGTATAAAGTTTACAAATCTTTAAAAATAAAATGAAATGAATGGTTCTTTGGTTATGTGTGCTTTTCAAAAAGAAAAAGGCTACTTCACCACTCTTGAACAGATGAGTCATCTTTCATCGTGTACACACACCACAACTTTCTTAGCCAGTCCTCTGCCGATGGGTATCTGCGTTGCTTGACATTTGGGCTATTATGAATGTGCTGCTGTGAACATGGATGCGCCGAGATCTCTTTGGATAAGTGTTGTTTTTTTTCCCTTTAGATAAATTCCCTTGGGTAAGTGGATTTCTGTTGCTCTAGAAATCTCCAGACAGTATACTGTATCCCATAGAAGTTGGACCAATCTGCATTTCCATCAGCAATATCGAAAGGTTCCTTTTCTCACCCAGCTTAGTAAGTATTTGTTTGTTTCATTTTATTTAGTCTTTTCTGATGTCTGGCATCCTCACAGGAGTAGACTGGAATCTCATTGCTCTTTTTATTTGCATTGCTCTAATTATCAGTGACTTTGAGCACTTTCTTATGTCAGCAGATTTGTCAAGACAGTTATTATCTTTGCAAAATTCTCATTTAATATTTGTTATTTTGGTAAATACTGGTAACTATTCTATTGCCTCACAACACCCATCATTAAAAGAATTATGAAATACATAGTATTTAACATTTTATCTTTGTATAAAATAAAGAAAAGGTTCTCTGTTTTACTCCGAGGTTTCTACTAAATCAATCTTCATTTTAAGAACAGTTTAGCTGAAAATACAGAGCAATGCTTTCCAGTCAGTGATCTTTAACTCTGAGGATAAAAATAATTTGTGAAGAATTTCAGAAAATATTTGGAAATGAGATTTTGTATGCTGACTAAAGTTGTTTGTGTAGTATATAAATACATTAAATCACTAATGTGGCCTACAGTGATTAAAAGGATACGTTTAATTAAATGAATATACGTCTTTCCATATAAATATGTGGGTGTGTATCTACTGTATATGCATGACTTAGAATACTGCCTTTCATATAGTAAATATCCAAATCATTTCTCATTCGTATTTAAACTTTGACATCTAGGGAGTGATCTCGGTGGTAGGGACCATGCCCTAGGCTTGAGTCCTAAACACACATAAAAATAATTTGAAAAGGAGCTGGACAAGCAAACAGAACTTGGAAAAAGGTATTCCAAAAATTGAGCATATAAATAATATTTGAACATTTGAAAGTAGGTTCAGAGAACTTTTGTTTCAACACACAACAAAATGCCGACTTAGATAAGGTGCTGCTCTGTCAGGAGTGACCCAGCTCTGAGCATGACCCCATTTCAAGTCCCACCCCTTCCACGCTGAAGAAAGTTTGGGGACTGTGGTTTCTTCCCACATCCCCACATTCGACCCTCTGTCTCTCTCTGCCTGAAAAAGGCAGCCTGGGGACCTGACGGTGGAGCAACTGGCCGAGTACTGAGTACCTCACCTGCAGGAGATAGCTCTGCAAGCAGTGGAGCATATTCTCTCTCTGTCTCTCTGTCTCTCTGTCTCTCTCTCTCTCCCTCTCTTTCTCTCTCTCTCTACCTCTCTCTCTCTTTCTCTTTCTCTCTACCTCTCTCTCTCTCTACCTCTCTCTCTCTGTCTCTCTCTCTCTCTCTGCCTCTCTCTCTGTGTCTGTCTCTCTCTCTCTACCTCTCTCTGCCTCTCTCTCTACCTCTCTCTCTGCCTCTCTCTCTCTACCTCTCTCTCCCTCTGTCTCTCTCTCTGTCTCCCTCTACCTCTCTCTCTGTCTCTCTCTCTACCTCTCTCTCTGTCTCTCTACCTCTCTCTCTGCCTCTCTCTCTGTGTCTGTCTCTCTCTCTACCTCTCTCTGCCTCTCTCTCTCTCTGCCTCTCTCTCTCTACCTCTCTCTCCCTGTCTCTCTCTCTGTCTCTCTCTCTCTCTCTCTGCCTTTCTCTCTCTCTGTCTCTCTCTCTCTCTGCCTCTCTCTCTCGATAAAAAAGCAGTTTGGAAGGATGAACTCAAACACGTGATGCTTTGCTGCGTGTACACACATACACACAGTCTTTCATCTCTATTTGTGTGTAGATAATATTTCTTCATTCTTGCCCCTCTTATGTTTTTCTTATGATAATATGGGAGATGTCCCATCCTTGGTTGATACCCTTAACTACTAGAAACCATATCTATGTCTTTTCTTCTTTTATATAGATTTAAAAAATATTTTACTTGTTTTAATGGACAGAGACAAAAATTGAGAGGGCAGGGTAGAGAGAAAAGGTATTGTGAATTTTTCCCCCTGCTGGTGGAGACCAGGGTCTTGAACCTGGGTCATTGTGCACTGTAACTTGTATGCTTAACCAGATGAGCCACCGCGCAGCCCCTCTGTATGTTATTAAGATCATTATTGAATTTCCATAAATTTAAAGCTATTTTCTATACTTCTTAACTATTAATTACGGACAGATTACTCAAATTTAGCAATACTGACATTTAGGGTCAGTCCAGTCTTTGTTTCAAGGGATTCTGCTGTGTATTGCTGATGTTGGGCAGTACCTCTGTCCTTTACTCACTACCTATCTGCAAAGTTGCTCTGAATTGAAGTGTATCTAGACTTTGCCAAGTGTTCATTGGAGTGTCAAATCATCTCAAGTTGACAACCACTGATTGAGAGGATAAATAAGACCTATAAAGCTCTTACTTTGCTATTTTTTAATGACAAGAAAAAAAAGGGAAAATTGCAAGCTGATACATACCTAGCCATCTTGTACAATTAGCCTCTCAGTTAGCAGCTAGATGAATTAAAAGCCACCCATATGTCTAAATTTTTAGAATTACAGCTCTTGCAAACTTGTTTGATCATCACTTATTCTCGGCACTTTACAAAGTCTCAGTTAAGAGCCAAATGGAAGAAAAAGAGGCCTTCACCTTTACTTTCCCTCTCTAAAAGTATCTGTGTGTCTGCAGAGATCTAAACAGACACTGGGGCCAAGCCAGGATTCCCGGAGAGAAACAATGCACTTGGCATCACTCTGACAGTATGTAAATAATGGTTTGTCAACAGGCTTCGCATTAGTGACTGAACAGTTTTTGGCAAAATAGAGGCATCCTTCTGGGCACCGTGGTAAAAACAGCTATTCATTTTCATTTAGGATTTCTCTAGATGGAGTACCAAATTAATTAAAAGATCATAACTGTGACATTTGTCTAGGAAAGATTTTCCAAGCAAAAAAAAAAAAAAGCCCATCACAGCCAAAAAAATACAATGCTAGCAGTTTCTTCATAGTTTCTATAGACCCCTACACCCTGGTTAGCTGTTAAAAGTCTTCTGTTTCTGTTTGAGTATTTTTTCTTATCTTAAAACCCCACAGTATGGAAGTGATTTGGTAATGAAATGTAGGGAATGTAACCACTTTTCCCTAAAATAATGATCATAGTTCTATAGCTTATTCTTTTTTTAAACATGCTTCCCTGAAAATAAAAATAAAACAGTAAAGAGAAAACAAAACTACCCATTTTTAGAACACAATGTTGTTGACATAAATGTAAACAGTGCTTTAAATTTTATGGTAAATAAAGCTAGTTGTGAATGTTGGGAACATGAAATTGCTCAAAGCAAAAGACAATTCTCTTAGTTGTGTGTAGAATCAAGAGTGTTGGGGGAGATAGCATAAACCAAGACTTTTATACCTTGCAGGGCTAGCGGAGAGGGAGGGTCCCTCTTCCCAGGTGCATACTCTCTGGGTTGGAGAGAACTAGGCTAGGCTGCTATTCACTCAGCGACTCGAGGGACATGACTGAGGAACCAAACATGTGGCACGAGGCAATGCAATACCTTTATTGATCAGAGAGCCCAGGATTTTAAAAGGCTAGACCCGTAAGTAGCAAGTCAGAAACAGAAATGGCTAGGAAAGGGGTGGAGAAAGGCAAAAGTGGGCTGGGAAGGTAGAAACTTCCTTAGCAACTGTTGCAAGGGTTTTAACTGGTAGGCTTAATATTACCCTGCAGGCAAAATGGGTCTCGAGGGTAGAAAGAAGATAGATCAAAGGAATGGAATGAGTGAGGATCTTTCAGGCAAAACAATGATTATATAGATATGCCATAGTATCAGGAATTCAGGGTGCTTTGTGAGCCCTGCCCAGCTCAACCACATTCTCACAATTTCCCAACAATACCTGAGGCCCTGAGGTTCCAAGTTCAACTCCCAGCACCTCCATAAGCTAGAGCTGAGCAATACTCTTGTAAGTCTCTCTTTCCTTCTCTACCATTTTCTCAGTATTTATTTCATTATAATAATTTTAAAAATTTAGAGCTGAATTATTTATTTTTATTGATTTAACATGATTGACAAGATTGTGTAGTGAGGGGTACAATTCCACACAATTCAGTTCCCACCATCAGAGTTCCATATCCCCTCCTCTCCATTAAAGGTTTCCCAATTCTTTATCCCTTGGGGAGTGTGGACCAAAGATCTGATGGGGAGCAGACAATGGAAGATCTGGCTTCTATAATTACTTCCCCACTGGTCATGAGCATTGACAGATTGATCCACACCCCAGCCTGTTTCTGTCTTTCCCTAGTGGAGCAGGGCTCTGGGGAGGTGGGACTTTGGGACACATTGATTGGTGAGGCCGTCTGTCCAGGGAAGTCAAGCTGGCATTATGGCAGCATCTGCAACTTGGTGACTGAAAAGCACTAAGAAATAAAGGAGAAAAAATTGTTTAATAATCAAGAACCTAAAGAAAAGAACAGAGCAGATGAGATTCAGGGTCATGTTGGAAGAAGCGAGGAAGTCTATTTTAGGAAAATTTCAAGGGGGCCATGACTTTACTAATTTTTGCCTGAGCCCTACAGCTAGCTAACAGGTAGGTGGACTAAGAGTATTGTCTGGGGAGATAGTGTCAGCGTTGGGAGGGAATAGGTCTAGAAAGCTGGATCAGGGCAGAGAGTAGCTCCCAAATATGGGGAAAATATAAAAATATCATTAACTGTTAACCCCATCAATATGACAGCTAGGGCCCCTGTCTATTCATGTTAGTGTAGGAGCCTGTGTCACCTCTGACTCCTTGTCAGTCTGAGCTCACAGTTCATGGTCACAGCTGGGAACATTCTGTCTGCTCTCATGTCAGGACCCATCTTCCTTGAAGGGCAGAGCAGGGTGACCAGCCTCTCTTTGGAGAGTGAGGCATTTTGTTTCTTTCTTTTCCTCTTTCTTTCTCTGTTTTTATTGCCCAGTATCACTTTTTTCTTTTTTTTATTATTGATTTAATAATGATCAACAGTGCTGTAGGATAAGAGGGGTTTGATTCCCGTCACTGTTGTTCTGCACTGAGGGTGCTGGAGAGGCCCATAAGAGGGTTTATGATGCTGTTCCTGATGGGGATGACCAGTGGTGGTGGAGAGAAGGATCAGTTAGAGGTCTAGGCCCATCATGTGTGTGTAGGAATTCCAGGATTGCCTGACCAGGGCTCTGGCTTAGTAGTGACCAAAGAGCTGTCGTTAAAGTGTGCAGGTCGCTTGTCCCCATCCAGCTTTCATAGTCTTTACTTTGTCTGACAAGTTTAGCTTTAGAGTGACTGAGGGAAGAGAAATAGGAAGTAGGTGAGAAGGGTGTCTAGGTCTAAGCAGACAGTATTTGATGAAGTCCTTTATGGTGCCTTTCTGGGTCTTTCTCCTTGCTCGCTGCACGTACTGACTCCCTGCAGACTATTGTGCCCTTTTTCCTCAAGGTGTATATTTCCCCAGCTTATGGACACCTGTGCACATGTGCCCTGTCTCATGGCCCTGCTCTGTGTCTAGGCTCTGTGGCTTTATCAGGAAGTGCACCACCTGAAATGGAACTAAGGAGCCCTGGGAGCTAAGAAAGCTCTCGGAGTATTGGATCTGGGGGCTGACATGTCTGGACACTGTCCGAAGTGAAACGTGTCGAGGTGTATTGGCTGCACTGATTGGTTGAGCTCAGCAGGTGCAGGACCAAACGGTCTGGGTCAGGAGAAGCCTGCAGGAAAATGATCAAAGCCCCAGAGGTCCCAGGACTGGGAGAAATGGGGGCTGTGTACAGAGTGGGGAAGGTTCCTGCTGTCTTAGAGTTTAAGAAGGCAACAGGCAGTTATTGTTATAACCAAGGTATTTGGGAACTTGGTTGACTCTGAAAATCATGGTTAGGATTTACTGTACCATCCAAGACCTTACCATGATTTATGTCATGTAACGCTATTCACAAATAACTGTACCTTATATACAGAGAAGATGGCTACTTCTGGGCTGCTTCATCTAAGAGTATAGGTGATTTTATATTTCTTAAAAAAAAGCTATTATTACAAATGCATTTACATTTTAAACCCAGTGTTAAAATTCCATCAGTTCACTCTTTTGAAATCTTAAGTGTTGTTAAAATTCGTAAGGCTCTTGCCGGGCCGGCTTGCTTCACGGGCGGGTAACAGAGACGCGGAGACAACGGCTGGGCAGGGAAGCTGTATTTCTTTATTCAGGAACAACGATTCACAAACTAAGACAAACTAATCACCAAATAGAACTCTGCTGTCTCTTTGCGGCGGCGCAAGCACTCTTTCTTACTCTGGAACTCTGGAACTCTGTCACTCTGGAACTCTCGTACTTGAGAGGCCTCTGAAACTCTGGCACACTGGAACTCTCTCTTACTCTGTAACCCAGAAACTCTCTAACTCAGGAACTCTCAGACTCAGGAACTCAGGAACTCTCAGACTCAGGAACCCTCTCCCGGGGTTCCTTGGGGCGGGGCCAAGCAGGCCCGCGAAATTAATTGGACTGATCCAATTCTCTTGGCGGGGGGGAGGGCTAGAACAAACCAATGTAAAGCATACGACACTTAAGTGCTTAGACTGAAGGAATATTTTAAAAACAAATTCCAAGGGAGTCAGGTGGTAGCACAGCAGGTTAAGCACATGTGGCACAAAGCCCAAGGACTGGCTTTAAGGATCCAGGTTCGAGCCCATGGCTTCCCATCTGCATGGGAGTCACTTCACAGGTGGTGAAGCAGGTCTGCAGGTGTTTGTCTTTCTCTCCTCCTCTCTGTCTTCCCCTCCTCTCTCCATTTCTTTCTGCCCTATCCAACAACAACGATGACATCAGTAACAACAACAATAATAACTACAACAACAACAACAAAAATTTCAAAAAAAGAGAGAGAAAATTTTAAATGGGCCAGGCAGTGGCACCTCTGGTAGAGAACACATGTCACATTGTGCAAGGATTTGTTGTCAAGCCCCCAGCCCCCACCTATAGGGGGAAAGCTTCACAAGAGGTGAAGCAGGGCTGAAGGCATCTCTGTTTCTCTCCTTCTCTATTTCCCCTACCCTCTTGACATCCCTCTGTTTTTATCCAGTAAATAGATGAATAAAATATTTTAAAATAAGAACGGCTCTTAACAAATAAATAGCTAGTCATTCAGCATCAAGATCGTGTAATAAGTTCAAGCTGTTTGTAAAAGAAACCCCTGTGCTGGGAATCATTTGCAGTGAACAGAGAAGCTGTGTGGGTGAGGACGGAACTGAACGTGAGCGGTGGGACTGCTGTGTGAGAGGCAGGTGTTGTGTTTACAGTACTATAGACAGGAATGCTTGGAGACAAGGCGTCGTATCACAGAGACCAGCAAATAGAATCTCAGTCGTGCTGGGTTGTCAGAAAAGTCGTGATGTGATTTTCTGTCTTTCTATGTGAAAGACTTTTACAACAACCCAATATTGCAAGGCAAGATGGAAGGTTATCGGGGGGGAGAGTAAAAAACGGATACATACTTCCAGGGTACGTTGTTCAGTTAAACTGGCTGTTTAATTTCATGTGAGAGGTCAGGGGAGAATCAAAGAAGCGAGCCTACAGAATATTCCTAGAGCTCTACACCACTTCGGAGGCACCGTGGCTAAAGCAATGGCCCCTCAAGCATGAACTCCAAGTCCCAGCCCTGTCACTGTATACCCCAGAGGAACGCTCTGGTCTCGGCCTTTGCCTCTCCTCCTCTCCATCATATAAAGAAATAAACAGACAGAGACATAAATAACTGCGATTATTCCAGAAGCCACATGTACTGGGAAGAATGTTCTTTTCTGGACAATAAATAATTAACAGGGGGGGGGGCAGGTTAATTTGTTGACCTGACCTGGTTTAACACATGTTACAATGTGCAAGGACCTGGGTTTGAGCCGGTGGCCCCACCTGCAGGACAAAGCTTTGCTTTTCATGAAGCAGGGCTGCAGGTGTCTCTCTGTCTCTCTTTTCCACTCTTGATTTCTGGCTGTCTCTACCCAATAAATAAATAAAGATAATAAAAATAAATAAATATGTACCCAGTACAAACTGAGAATCTACTATGCTCCAGACTTATTTAGGAGGTATTGACATCACTATGAACAAAACTACAAAAAAAAAGTCATTTTTTTAATTACATATACTGCATGAATCCGTACCACTTGGTGAAAAAGCTATGCCTCCTCAGTTCCACTGATTCTGAAACTTAGTCAAAAATAAGTCGACTTTGCTTGTATAGGCTTGTGTAGGGCCATCTATTCGGGGCCATTCATCCACGTGCCTAGCACTCTGTCAGTGCCTATGATTATTGTGACTCTATGGTAACTTTTGAAATAATATAAAGGGAAATAGCCACCATTCTTATTCCTCATTATGCTTTCTTACCTGTTTTAAGTCATAAATATGCCCATATGAAACTTAGAATAAGTTTAATTTTGTTTATGCCTACAATAAAACTGGCTTGCCTTTTAAAAGAAGCTATTTGAAACCTGTTTATTTATAAAAATATGTTGTCTTTCAATCTATAAACACGGTGTGTTTCTCTTTTTATTTAGAGCTTTGTTTTAATTCTCATCAATGTTTTCATGTATCTAAGACTTGTACAGACTGTACCCGTTGTGGTACCTTTAGCTTGTACCCTGGCCCCAGCCTTTGCATGCAGTTCCCAGGGAGAAACTCAGACCCCCATGTCCACACCAGGGCTTCCATGAGACAACCTATTCTTGCACTCAGTCACCTGCCCCTGATTCCTGCCTAGAGTTATCTTGATTATGTCCAGTCCACATAGGGAGCCCAACCCCCATTACTCCTCCTTAAGCTGACCCACTCCCCAGAATAACCACACACACAGTTACGTCTTTCACTCGGGGGTTGGCAGGACATTGTATTTTAATTTTGTTTTTCATATACTCATTGCTCTTATAGCAATATGATTTATTTGCCTGTATTTGTTTTGTATCCTGAGACTTTGTTGAATGTGATCATAGAATCTAGGAGGATCTTGTATATATGTGTACATTTGGGGGATTTCATTTACAGACCATCCCATCTTCTGCCAAGGACTATTCTGTTTGTGTTTATGACTTTGTTACCTTACCTTGCTTGTGCTGTACCAGTTAGGTCATCAACACTATGTTGAACAAATGTAAAGACAGTTGCCATCATTAAGTAACTCAAGAAATTAAATTTCACATGTTTTCTTTGCTTTAATACTTCCACTAGTCCTATGTTACAGTTCACTGTTTGTCACAGGCATTTTGTGTTTTAACATGCACAGTACCACTGCATCCAAACCCTCCTCCCAGCCCCTGAAAGCTTTTCCAGGAGAGAAGTCTGGTTATTGTAAGAGCCCCACCCCACAGAGCTCCCATTGAGGTGTTGCTAGCTCACACCCTGCCCCTCACCCCTGTCCCCTTCCTGGGAGACTCTCATGAAGTAACTGGATGATCCTGAAAGTTACAATAGTTGAACAAAAGGATAAAACAACCAGTCTAAGAAATAGACCTGAAGTGTTTGCAAATAGAACAATACAGGCAGAAGAATCAGCATGTGTGAAGATGCAACAGAAAAAAGAAGTGAAAGTTTTAGAACGGCAATTAAAAGACTGATGACTTAAAGAGGAACAACATTCAGACATAGGTCTACCAGAAGAAGATGAAGAAAATGGAGAACACATACTGAAGGAAATAATAGGAGAGAACTTCCCCCAAGTGAATAATTGGAAAGATATAAATATACAAGAAGCTCAGAAAATTCCAAAGAGTGTCAATGTAGACATAAAGACATATCATAATTAAAATTACAAAGACAAATGACAAAGAAAAATGACTGAATCAGTGAGAGAAAAACAATAAATAACATATAGAGGTAAACCCATAAGGTTACCCACAGATTTCGCAACAGAAACCCTAAAATCCAGGAGGAAATGTCAAGTTATCTACAGGGAGCTAAGTTAGAAATGCTTCAAACCAAGAATACTTTATCATGACAGACCTTCTTTCAGACTGGATGGAGGAATAAAGACATTCTCAGAAAAGGAACTACTGAAAGTATCAATTAGAACCACACAAGCTCTACAAGAAGTGCTAAACACACACACACACACACACACACACACACACACACACACACACACACCCAAGACCTGCATAAAACAATGGCACTGAAACATCTCAAAACTATAATTTCACTAACTGTGAACAGGCTGAACTCACTCACCAAAAGTCACAGACTTGGAATGTGGATCAACGAACATAACTCAACCATGTGCTGTCTACAGAATTCCTGCTTAGCCCAACAGGACAAGAATAGGCTCAAAGTGAAAGGATGGAAAACTATCATACAAGCTAACTATTTAATAATAATAATTTAAAAAAAAAGCAGACACCGACTTACATCTGACATAAGGGACTTGTAAGGGAGTCAGGCGGTAGCGTAGCAGGTTAAGCGCACGTGGCTCAAAGCCCAAGAACTGGCAGAAGGATCCCAGTTCTAGCTTCGGCCCCCCACCTTCAGGGGAGTCGCTTCACAGGTGGTGAAGCAGGTCTGCAGGTGTCTGTCTTTCTCTCCCCCTCTCTGTCTTCCCCTCCTCTCTCCATTTCTCTCTGTCCTATCCAACAACAAAGATATACAACAATAATAACTACAACAATAAGGGCAACAAAAAGGTAATAAATAAATAAATAAATTTTTTTTTTAAAAAGAGGGAGAAGAACGAAATATGTCATATTATGAATGAAAGGGGAGAGATAACAATCCAGAAATCCAACACATCATGTGAAGCTTCTGTGAACAAGTATATGCCATAAAACTGGAAAATCTGGACTAGATTAATGCATTTTTAGAAACATACACACTCCCACGACTAAACCAAAAGGAAATGCAAAACATGAATAGACCAATTACCGCCCAGGAAATTGAAACAGTCATCCAAAACCTCCCCAATGATAAGAGTCCAGGCCAGATGGTTTTCCAGTGAATTCTATAAAACATTTCAGGAAGATCTACTGTCAGTACTCCTTACGCTTTATAAAAATAACAAAGACATAAGATTTCTCCCTAACAACCCTTCAGTAAATCAAATAAATAAGTAGGTAAATAAAAAATACTTTATGCAACATACTACTTAAAATGTGGAGTTATCACATCAAATATACATAATTTTGTGCCATATTTTTGTTGCTATTTTCAGGACTTCATGCTCCAGACTGACTGATACATACATGGAAAAAGATGGTAGATAGAAGTTGAAAAAGTTTCTGAAGCCAGATTTCCTGATACTTGTCATTAGAAATCCTGCTGCTTGTTACCTTTGCATCTGTGTTTGCGAAACGTATGTTGTTTGTCTGCCAGGTCCATTCTCTTACTAATATACCATGAGGCCTGTTTTTCAGGCTGTCTCCTTACTGCACGTATCCTGCGCTAGGCAAAGTCCGGGCAGGTCAGAGATTTTCTGGCCCACAGGCAAGTAGAAGTATTGCCACATGCAGTTACCCATAACTCTGATTTCTGGCTGCCTCTCTGAGTGTCTATAGATTTAAATGGGATAAGTGGAATAAACTCAATATCTTAAGGCATGGAAAGAATGTCCCTGATGCGATGACATTTAGACAATGCTGGTTTTAAAGACACTTCCTCTGTCGTGTCTCCCCTTAGAAATATATTCTGATCTTTATCTCCATGATGTATAACTGTTATTTGTGCCTGGACATTCACTCCTGATGTACGTTTCACATAAAAATATTTTTAATCTGCTTTGTTCTTCTTTGATGTGGTGCATAATTTTACAAGTAAATACTTAGGGGAAGGTCAGGATGGGGCTGCACACTGGACACTTTTCTTGCTTGGGATGCCCTGTGTGTCCCCTAGACTCCTTCAAAGATAACTTCATGGTGACTAAAGTCACATTCTCTCAGCCTCCAGACACGTAAGTTCTCAGGGTCCTGGCAATTGGCTATAGCTCTCTACCCATGTAGCAGCCATAGATAGATGATAGATAGACAGACAGACAGACAGATGATAGATAACTAGATGGATGCATGGATAGATAGTAATTGGATGGATGGATGGATGGATGGATGGATGGATGGATGGATGGATGGATGGATGGACGGGTGCACGAAACACAGCACCAAGGCTTCCTCTAACATGGTAAAGGGAAGGCCAGGTCCAAAGCTCAGGGGCACACATGGCAAGGCAGACAAGGATGTGAGTCAGCGATGATGCCCCTGCCCTACGTACTCCCTTAAACCCAGTGCTCTGTAACTCTGGTTCTCTGGCCATGGAGTTACATCTGGATAGTTTGATCCTCTTATATGTATCACTGTAAGAAAGTTTACACAAGATGTGCATTTTGCCTTCATGGAAAAAAAAAAGTATTTAATAAGTATTCGTCATGCTCTGAGAGGGATTCTATTTTATCTGAGTTCTATTAATTTAGATTAGACTTTAATATCTCTCAGATTTCCTTTTTACTCCTGATAACCTACAAAGATTCTTCAGTCACATCTAGTACTGTTAACCCCATGACTTTCCTTTGATTCTGACTCTTTGTTGCTAACATTTCTCCTCTATAGTTTATGGTCTCCAGTAAAACTTGATTTTCAGGTGCACAGGATAATCATAGGCTTTGAAAAGTGGAGCAACTGCTCTACATTGTCAAACAACAGAAATCACTTGATTGATTTTCAGAAGTCAGGTCATCAAAATACTTCAAAGTCATATTGTATGCTCTTAATCAATTCAGTAAAGGTTAATATTTTGAAATATAAGGCTTTTATATATATTAGTCAAGTCATTATTTTGAATAATAGTCATTTCAGACAAAATATGTTTTATATTTGTAGCATATGGTAAAGTCATATTTTTATTTTAAAAGAAATATATTTAAAATTAGAATACAGAAATATTTTATGATACCAAACAAGCTAAAAAAAACTAACTATACAACTCAAACATTTTCTTAATATATTAAGAATTAAAGATAACATAGTCTATTGAGTTTTACACAAGCATTGGAAGCACGCTAAGCCAGTTCTCTGATGACACTATTTCATAGATATATTGCTTAACAGGTGAATGAATTCTATAATTAAAAATCTAAATGCAATTTTTATAAAATGACTTCATGCGGCATAATCCCTAGAGATACTGCTTTGTGTTGAGTTGGCTTGCTTACTATATTCATTTCCTCCAAAATACTTTTATTCGACATATCTAGAACTTGAGAGAGACTGCTTGAGACACTGCAGAGCTTAGGTAACATGAGTGGGGACCAAAAGCTGGACGAAGGAAGCAGAGAACGTCTCCTGTGTGGCATCCTGACGCACTCTTCACAGCACAAAGGAACACTCCGGAGCCTCCTCCAGATGTGGTGCGTGAAGAATGCAGTCAGATTATTCCTCAGATTCACTCCTTACACTATATCAGTCTTTAAACTGTTATCAGTATTTTGTAGTCTCTATGTTAACCAACTTTTTGCCATGAAGTACAAAAAACAAACAAGCAAGCAAACAAACAAACAAACAAAAAACCCCAGAAAGTATGGGAATAATTAACCAATACATTTCTTAAGGGAAATTAAAGAAAGTGGTCTCAAGTAATTTGAAGTTATATATTCAAATTATTAAAAAAGATAGAGCTTAATTCTTCTGATGAACAGCCATCTACCACAATAAATATGTCTTTTTCGCCAGGAGAGAGTCAGCACTTATCCTGTGAGTTCTGTTTGCAAAGTATCTGAGCCTTAACATGTTCGTGGATTCAACGCTCTGTTTTTTGTTCATATGTAATTTTACACTATTGAAAGAAATAAAACCCATTTCTGAAATGTGTGTAACATTATTCTAAATAAAGCCATACATTTGGAAAACAATAAATATATTTTGAAAATGTCTGTGAGTTTTTTAGGCCAAGATCTTTTCAAGTGAGATTTTCTTAATAAGTTTGCCATGCTGTGACTAGTGACTGGAGATGAATGCAGAGGTTATGAGAGGTAATGCTATCCATTGTCACATAGTTGTCACAACATTTCATTTTAAAAGAATACTTTTGATTTCTTCCCTAAACTCACCTCTTACTAGTCTTCCTCCCCAATTCCATGCTTCAGTGTGGTCAACGACTGCCACCTTTCCAGATTCAAAGGAGGTCTCAACCTGACGCTGTTGACTGGCTACGGAAGAAGGGCAAACGCTAGAAGAAGTGTGATCACCAACAAAACACTCGGCATTTCTGAGCATTTCTGAATGACCTGGAGTCCTTTGGAACTTTACTGTACCTAGTTTTCAAGGGTGCTCAATCCATTTGTGTGCTCCGAATTTTCCATTTGGATTTGTATCAGGTCATCGAATATCAGTTTCTTCTGTGTCACCTGATGTAGCAATAACCTTATATAATGTGACACTGTGATGCACAGCTGTTTTTTTTTTCCTTATCTGTTTTCTTTTACAAGCAAATGCTGCATTTGCCTTACATCACTGATACACTTAATGAGTATAACTACTAAATAAATAAATATGAATCTAAGTAGGAGATTGGGAGATAGCTTTCTAGGTAAAGGACACATATTTTTATTATGTGTGAAGACTCCGGTTTGAGCCTCTAGTCAGCAGCAAGGAAGCATTGTTGTGATGTCTCTCCACCTTCTCTCTCTCTCTTTTTTTCCTCCCTCTATCTGAAAAAAAAAAAAAAAAAGGTTCGTTTGGAGCAGTGGCATCATGCAAGTATTAAGTTCCAAAGAAGTCCTGATGGCAAACAAAAGCATTTAGCTTATTTCACACGTCTCAGTTTAAAGATTACATTATGAACTTGCTAACTAATCACAGTACCTAGTGCTATGCATGTCTTTCCTCATATCACCTACGTCAGGGCTGGGTGGTGGCAAAGTGAACAGTTCACTTGGATGGACAGTGGGCTGCTCTGCATTTGAGCAGCTCCATCCTCTCTCTCTCCACTGAAGGATGCTCTGCTGTGATCTCTCTCACTCCCTCCCCGCCTCCCTACCTCTCTGTCTCTTCCTAAAGACACAAACCCAAAACTGTGTCACTGTTAATACATCAAAACTGTTATATTTTCACTCTGACCTATGGGAGGTCTCAGGATAAATTGCAAGAAAGCAGTGACTATCCACGCATGTCATTAATACAGCATTGAAACAGGGAGTCCCAAAGAGGATGCATTCTTACTGACTGAAATTTGGAAAGAAAAGGATAGTAGATTCTACTTTTAAAGTCCAGACTGTCTTTCATTATAGATTATGGTCCGGAAAACAAAAGACTAAATGGCCAAATATGAGCATTCTGCTTTTGTAAATGAAAGTTTATTAGAACACAGCCATAGTACTTAGACTTTCATTTTTCAACATACAGAATTTCAATAAAGAAAGTTTCAACTTGGGGCCAGGTGGTGGCGCACCTGGTTGAGCACATGCGTTATGTTCTGATGCACAGGATGGAATTTTGAAACAAACTGAAGATCTTGAAAATAATTTGTAAACTAATATGCTTTCTACTTTCCTGGCATCAACTACACTGAAATGTCACATACATTTTGCTTTTGGATTTTATTGTTCTATTAGTGCTTTTGAATGATTCCATCATACCCAAAACATTGATCGGTACTACCTTTGCCCACTTAAATCTTTCCTGATCATCATTCTTTTTTAAAATTTATTTAATTTATTTATTTTTGCCTCCAGGATTATTTCTGGGGCTTGGTACCTGCACCGCAAATCCACAGCTCCTGGAGGCCATTTTTCCCATTTTGTTGCTATAGTTGTTCATATATATATATGTATATTTATATATATAATTGTTGTTGTTATTATTCTTGTTGTTGTTATTTATGTCTTTGTTGTTGGACAGAGAAATGGAGAGAGGAGTGGAAGACAGAGAAGGGGAGAGAGAGAGAGACACCTACAGACCTGCTTCACCGCCTGTGTAGTGACCCCGCCACCCCTGCTGGGGATCTGGGGGTTCAAACTGGGATCCTTAGGCAGGCCCTTGCCCTTTGGGCCCTGTGCACTTACCCCACTGCTCTGCACTCAGCCTGAACCCTGATCGTGAGGATTCTTTCACTCCTCTAGGAGATAACCAGAGATAACCGTCACATAGCTTATTTCAACTTGTTTGCGCACATTAGAGTCTGCCGCTGGTGCCAGTACAGCTAGGTTATACTGGTCCTATTCAACACGGAGGCGTGTCAGTAGATATGTGAGGGTTATCTCTGGTATTTACTGAATTAAAACACCCAGGAGATTCTGTCCCTCTATATCCATCTTTGTCTTAAGACACATGTAGTTTAGGACTGATTAGAGGATATAAAACCAATTATTGATAGTGGGCTCAATGAGCTGATGAAGCTGTTGTTTAAATTAAAAGAAGAACTGAATGCCCCCTGGAAACTTAGAATTTTATATAAAGCAATAATGAAAAAAATGTTAAAAGAACTGGAATGCTCATTCACATGCAGAAACCACTGCTGTGTTCATAGCTATTTACTATATCCTGCAATTTATCTCTGTAGAATTGACAGGGTCAGGGGAAAACTCAGTCATTAAATTTAGCTTTGTATCTGAGACCTTTCAGGACACTGCGGTTTCAATCTAGCTGTGACTAGCAAGGGGCAAAGCTTGTGCACTAAATCCTCTTTCTCTGTCCTCATGCATTAAAATGGACACTGGCCTAGGTCTGCAACAAATGCAGGGTACTCACTGATAGCAGTGAGCATATCAATCTGGGAACTTCCGTCAAAGAAAAATGGTCTAAATAAAAAGCCTTTTTGTGTATAGCGAGATGGGGCCTTGTGAATCCATAATTGGAAAATGGGGCTTTATGTGTGTGCAGACAGAACTTTTTGATCATTGAGACTGAGAGACAGAGAAGAAAGGAGAGATATCCTAGCACTGGACCCTCCCCACTGATGCCACGTCACTCTTACGTGTTGTCAAGGCTCTTAAGG